>NW_021680568.1:281895-311566 GCF_001412515.2 Diachasma alloeum
GGTTGGCCCGTTTCCCCCAAACACAGCTGGGCGAGTTTCTAGATAAGGCGACAGGGTATCGACAGCCTCTCTATAATGTTCAGAAGCATGGTTTCACCCAAACCACGCCTCTTGGCATTATTTGATTGGTCTATTCACCTCACGCGCAGTTCACTGAAACCGCCGTTCGATGTCACTCTCATCTCTCGCTCAGCTTCTTCAGCTGGCGTTAGATGTCGTTCTCTCTCTGTCCCTCACTCTAACCATTTTCAACTCATGGGTTTTCGTGTTGGTAAAACAGTTTATCGTAACGAGAAAATCTCGTTACACATCTCCCTCCTTAGGAGAGGTTTCGACCCGAAACCTATACTTTCATGCTTCAAGCCGAAATCTCCTGGAATAACTCATCTTCCGACTCTTCGGTCGGTAGGTCGTCCCCGGCTTCCTTATAGGGCTTCATGTCCACTATTGAGGTGCCTTTTGGATTACGACCCGCTAAGTCAGAAACTTCGTAGAAGTTTCTGGAATGCTTCTTGGTGACTACGAAGGGTCCATTGAATGCTTTATACAATGACGCTGAGCGATGCTTGGCANGTTCTTGGTGACTAGGAAGGGTCCATTGAATGGTTTATTCAATGACGCTGAGCGATGCTTGGCAGCATTGGACAATTCGTGGTTGCGAACTAATACTAGTTCACCGACCTCGTATTCACCGGCTCTTCGGCGCAAGTTATAGGCTAGCCTCAGGGTGTCATGGCGTTTCATACGTTCGACGCATGAGGCTGTAGGTGTCTCTTCGATTTCCACGTCGCCTTCTATCTTTCGTCGCAGTGAGTTTGCGGGCTCTGGTTCTCGGCCAAAGTTTACGAAAGCAGATGTGGCTTTCAGAGAACTGTGTTGGGCTGTATTGTATCTAAATCTAAATGCATCCAAATGGCAATCCCAATCACGGTGGTCTGCTTCCACATACGCTCTTATCATCGCCTTAAGCGAACGGTTCACTCTCTCGGTGGGGTTCGCTTGCGGGTGATATGGGGGCGTCGTTCGATGCTTCATGTTGGTTGAAACAGCGAGCTCTTTCAAGTCCTTATTTACGAACTCGGTACCATTATCGGTTAGCAATTCTCTAGAAGCTCCCCATCGATAGATGATGGTCTCCTCAAGTGCTTTCCGTATTGTCGCTCCCGTAGCTTTACGCAAAGGACAAATTTCTATCCACTTCGTGAAGAAGTCTTGGATCACAAGAATGTACTGATGGCCTACTTTACTCCGCGTATATAGTCCCATTATGTCCGCCGATATTCTAGACCATGGTTTCTCGATTGCTCGAGGTCCCATTTGTCCTATCGGCGATTGTTGCTGCACTTTGCAGCGCTGACATTCATGACACGAACCTACATACGCCATCACGTCTTCGAACATTGCTGGCCAATAATATTGTGTGGCCAGGCGTTGGCAGGTCTTATCGACACCTTGGTGTCCGGCTTGCGGCAAATCGTGGCATTCTTCAATGGCTCCACGGCGTAACTCTCGAAGGAAAACTAATTTCCACTCGTTTAAATCCTCATTGTCTACCGAAGCGAAAGTGTTCGGTGTGAGGTGGTACAATAATCCTTCAGAGATTTTCCACGTATGGTATTTCTCTGGGACTCTCTCTACGTCTCGACAGCGGCGTAGATACCATTTATCTTTGGTATCTAGCGCGGTTGTCAGTAGATCTGTCGCCCCTTCCGGAGCGCGAGACAAGGCGTCAGGCACGTGATGTAACGCGCCCTTTTGATGTACGATTCTGTAATCGTACTCCATCAGCCTCAGATTAAATCTCGTGAGTCTGCCGGCGAGGTCATTCATATTATGAAGCCACCTTAGACTGCTGTGGTCCGTGATTACCGTGAAGGGATAACCCTCCAAGTAATACCGGAACTTTTTGACGGCCCATACGACCGCTAAACATTCAGTAACTGTGTACTTTCTCTCAGGGTCTGTCAAGGAATGGCTGGCGTAGGCTATTACCCGCTCTTGTCCGTCTTGCACTTGCGTCAACACTGCGCCTAGCCCTACGCTACTCGCATCCGTTTGCAGAGTGAACGGTAGCGAAAAATCTGGGCATGCAAGTGTTGATGCCGACGTGAGGTGCTTTTTCAGCGCCTCAAAGACTTCCTCCTGTTCTGTTTCCCAAACCCAGGGTTGTTTCGTCTTGGTTAGGCGCGTCAAGGGTTGAGCCACAGTTGCAAATTCTGGTATAAATCGTCTATACCAGGAGGCCATTCCCAGAAACCGACGAACCTGCTTGAGATTCTTAGGTACTGGGAATTCTACGACTGCCGACGTTTTGTCTGGGTCGACTTGCAATCCTTCGTTGTTCACTACGAATCCGAGGTATTTTACCTCGGACCGACAGAACACGCTCTTTTCACGATTTATGCTTAAACCGTGGTCTCTCAATTTATCGTGCACTTTTCCCAGCCACTTTAGGTGTTCCTCAAATGTATTGGACACGATAATGATATCGTCCAAGTACACGAAGACGGGGGGTACATTTCTGGACCAATGATCTTATCCAGGGCTCTCTGGAAGGTTGCAGGAGCGTTCGTCAAGCCATATGGCATGCGTTCGAACTGAAAGAACTCTTCCAGGTACCGTAAAAGCAATGATCTCTTTCGAGTCCTCTGCTAACCGAATCTGCGAATACGCCGCGCTTAGATCGAGCGTCGAGATATAATTGGCTTGTCTTAACTCGTCAAGGATGCCGGTCATGTTTGCTACCGGATATGCATCCTTTTTCGTGACCTCATTCACCCGACGGAAGTCGATACAAAATCGGTACTTCCCGCTGGGTTTCTTCACCATGATGACCGGGCTGTTCCAGTCGCTTGCTGATGATTTGATGATGCCGTCTTTTAGCATATCATCAACTTCTTTCCACATCGTTAATTTTAAATGATGGGAAACTAATCTGACCCTTTGTCGAATCGGCTCGTGGCCTTCAACATCGATTTTGTGGCGTGCTAGTTTGGAAATCGGGGGACTTCCTTCTATCACTGAAATCTTTTCATCCAGAAGCTGTTGGAGTTGGCTCTGTTGCCCTTCTCCAGGCGTCTTTAGACCATTGCACACTGTTATATGGCAGGCCCTCTCGACTGCTGCAAACTTGAAAGACTCTTCAGGTTTACCTCTGAAGAACCAGAACTGATCAAAGAAATCTATGACCAATCGAGCTTCTTTCAGAAAGTCCAATCCCAGTATGAAATCTTCAGATAGCGAGGCCATCCAAAGGGTTTCCACTGTAGCTGCTCTTCCTCCCAATACCAAAGGGGTTTTGGAGGCTTCTTTCACCACTTCCAGTTGGCTATTCGCCACTAGAACTCTTCTAGGTGGAATTCTTTTCGCGCTAATGCCTAGGTCGCTCAGCAGCTCTATCTCCGCCTCTCCTGCGAAAGTGCGAGATGCTCCCGAGTCGACTAGACCGCGGATCTTTCTTCCGTGGATTTCAATATCCACGTGAAAAGCAAATGTTTTGCCTTCTTTCATGGCCTGCCTCACGAACTCTAAATTAGGGTCCATTTCTGGCGAAACTAATTTCAAGGGGTCCATCATGGATTCTAGAGTGAGGGTATCACTCCTATTTCCATCTCCGGATTCTTGCGTCACTGTATCGGGGCTTCTTTCTTCCCTCTCTCCAGTTCTTTCAATCTCAGTGCCGTCACTTTCTGCTGAGATTGTTTCCGTCCTGGCTTCCGAGACGGACTCCTCAGTCTCTGGGATTATTATCTCCCTTGCGACCGCGATTTCCGAGTTTCGCGGCGGCGTAGACGTCGGTGCGTCGTTTACGCTACCGGCTCGGCGTTTCCCGGATTGCATCTCAGGCACTGTGGGAAATGCACGTCCTTGTTGCCACATACGTAGCAAAACACTGTCCTCGGGCCCGTGCAGATACGCCAGGAGTGTCCTCTCTGGTCGCAATTGAAGCACTTAATGCCCTGTGAGTGTGGACGACTGGCGCCAGGTCTGGCATAGCCAGTACTTCCACCCCTCCCTGAAGAGGCACCACGCCGTTGCAAGGCGTGTGCCACTTCCAACTCCTCGAAGAAAATGCTTTCCTCGTGATCTCTCCCTGTAGGCTCTGCGTCCTCTTCTGCTGGGGTCATTGCCTTTAGGGTTGCTCTCTGAGTGTTCCTTTGGGCCTTGGGGCTTCGATAGGCGAAGCTGGGGCACAGGGATTCCTCTGGCTGCCTCGGCGGCTGCCACTTTTTCGCACTTGCGTACAAGGTTTCTTGTCGCATGGCGTGCTTCTCTAACACCTTCAACGTTGCGTTCGCACTCAGGTTGAAACTTATCCTGAACTTAGGTAACGTATTGTGGTACATATACGTTAGCTTCTGTTGCTCAGGCCATTCTGGGTCCGTCCTGGCAAAGAGACCCTTCAAGTTGGCTACGAATTGAGCCACGGTTTCATCCTCGCCTTGACGACGGCTAGCTATTTCTTCGTGGAGCGCGACTTGATAATCCAGCTTCCCAAAATACTCTCTGAATGCGTGGCACGCATTCTCCCATGAATATAACTCTACCTGCCGATACCAGGTGAGTCCACCGCCCGTTAGGCAACCTTTTAGGACTCCGAGAAGATCAGTTTCTCGGATACGGAGTGTCTTCATGGCGTCATCTACTCGGGATATGAAATCTTCCACATCCTCGTCGGGTCGTCGTGAGAATTCGACTCCTTACTTTTTCAACGCCTCAAGAGCTTTCTGGGCGTTGAGATAATTTTCTCTGCGAGGTCGATATTCGTACTCGCTACTCTCGTCTGAGGAAGATCGATGATGTCTTCTTCGGGACGTGGACTGCCTCTCCTCCGCGAATGGCAACCTCCTCGGTGGGATGGGTTGACGTGCGGTTTCCTCTCGGGTTCTCCTCCGGAATTCTTCCTGAGGAACCGTCGCTTCTGGAGCTACGGGCATAGGCCCTATTCGGCCTCGTAACTCTCTGTCGAGGCGTTGTACCCTGGCCAGCAGCTCTGCTGCGGTAGGGGTTGCCTCCGTCACTCTCACCCCAGGTATGTCTCCCGTAGGTGTCGTGGTGCCACTAGCATTCCTGCTGCTTTTACCACTCGTTTTGCTTCCTGGTGGCCTTCCTCTCTTGCGACGGGGTGCCACCTGAGCCTGCGTCTCGGCAGCTTTTATCTGCTCTTCGAGGGCTTTGGTCTGTTCCAGGAGTGCTTTTAGTGCAGCCTGGTTTGCGGTCTCCTCGCCTTGTTCATTAGGCGTCCCTGTTGGCGTATAGAATTTCTCGTTCCCCAGCGTAAATGGCTCCTGCGGGAGTGGTAACCTCCCCTACTTACTGCTTGGAGCCACTCTTCGCTTTCCGAGCACGGACTTCGTCTCTTCTTCTGAGAGATCCTCGTCATTGCTCCTCTGCTCGTTATTCCCCCTAGAGGCTAGCCCCGGGTTCCTAACGCCACTAGGTCCAGACGCGTCATCACCCCTCCCTGGCGATGTTCCGTCCAGTCTTCCTTCTCCNTCTGTTGGGGTATAGAATTTCTCTTTCCCCAGCGTAAATGGCTCCTTCAGGAGTGGTAACCTCCCCTCCTTACTGCTTGGAGCCACTCTTCGCTTTCCGAGCTCGGACTTCGTCTCCTCTTCGGAGAGATCCTCGTCCTCGCTCCTCTGCTCGTTATTCCCCCTAGGGGCTAGCCCCGGGTTCCTAAAGCCACCAGGTTCGGACGCGTCATCACCCCTCCCTGGCGATGTTCCGTCCAGTCTCCCTTCTCCTCTCGAGTCACCCACTGATTCTGTGTGCGTCTCGAGTTCACTTTTCCCAATTTTCTTTGACTTTTCAGTCAACTGGGGATCGATCTTCGGTGCCATCTTTGCAACGAGAGAGTTTTTCTGTTTGAGTCGCAGGTGTATTGCACCTAGTGCCTCGGGGCAGAAAAGAGGCCGACTCGGGCTTCTGCAGCTCCTTTTATACCCGTTTCGCAAGAGTGGGGGGTTTCTCCCCACTCCTGGACCCATCTCTGTCGATCGCGCCCTCTATTCCGGGTCGTGTTTCTGTTGCTGGGGCCTTCTGGGGTTCCAACTTTCGTTAATATTCCCCTATTTTCCCCGAGACTATGGCTAGGCCATCTAGTCGCTACTTCAGGTAGAGAAAAATTTGAATTTTCGCTCTTCCTGTCGATGGCGCCTTCTATTTTGGGCGTCTTTCCATCGCTTATTCCTTCTAGGGTTTTTCCTTTTTCAGTGATTCCCCTAACGACCTCACCAGATTCGCTAGAATTATTTCCAGAATGAGAAAAAAAAAATTCAAATTTTTCTCCTTCTGGCGCTCTTTTTCGAATTTTCTCGCAAGAAATCCGTTCTCTCGGCCTTGAATCGGAATTTAGCCATGGTGGCGCCATCTATTGGCTTCTCCTTCTCGGGAGAGTTACCATCCGATGCCGTTCCATCCGCCGGCCTTTTCTCGTCAGTCGGTAACTCCTTCTTTACCGACTACCGACCCCTCTCGGTGCTTTTACCGACCGTTGGGGTTTACTTGTGTCAGTCGGCCGAGACGCTAGCCCGTTACCGACCATTTCCTTCCTCGGGGAGACGCTAGATGGCGCCTAGTACCCGCTTTACGTGTTCTAACACTGCACGTGCTAGACAACGTGCATTTCTGGGGTTATTTGTGTGGGGCTTTCGCCCCTAACTCTCGCCTTCTGAACTTTTCAGTCCATCCAGCGCCCTTCCTCTCAATTTTTGTGGTCTTTTCAGACCACGTTGGAGTGTCCACTCATCGTTTCTCAGGATGTCTTCGGGATCCTGTGGTTTTTTCAGACCACTTTCCCCCTTGCTCCTCAGCCTGTAACAACCAAAAAAATATGCGGGCAACAAAAAGCATAAAAAAAAATTTTTGCCCTGGAAACAAAACGTGCGGCGGCTGTCACGGCCTTCTCCACCCACTTCAGGTGGTCCTGGCCCCATCCTCACCAGTTGCGGGTTTCATTTTTCCCTCGTGGCCGCTGAGGGTGAGTCTCTGCGCCTTTCGACGCAGGTTCCTCATCTCCTTCCTCCTCGCCCTGGCTTCATCGGACCGTTTCGGTCCCTTCGTCTGCCGGGGCGTTTCCTTTCTTGCATCTCTCGAGGTGGGCGGGGCCGAAGGCGGCGCTCTGTCGTCCCACTGCCTCTTCGTTGCCGCCTCCATCGCCTTCAGAACATCCCTGGGGATGTTCCATCCGAACTTTGGGATCCAGGGACCCCTGGCCTTCTTGTCGGCTTGGCACGGGATGCAGTCTCTGGTCTCCTTCCCCGGCCGTCCGCACCTCTAGCAATAGGTGGTGAGGGGTTCAGGGCAGTCCTTGCCGCTGTGCCCCGGTTTTTTGCAGTTCCAGCAAAGCCTTGCTGGTGCAATTCGGGGACGGCGTCTCTTAATCTCGGGGTTTTCCTCGTGATGAGGATCTCCGTCGAGCTCGGATGTCCTGGTGACACTCCCACTGTCCTCAGGCATCTTCCTCTTCGGAATTCTCATTCCGGAGGAAACTCCCGCTGGTCTCTCGCCACCGTGCTGTAGGACCTGGAGGCGGATCACCCTCTCCTTCCTCGCGGAGTCCGGGTCGACGGGGCGTTGGAGCCCTTTTCCCCTTTTCTTTCCCGCTTTTTGGTCTGCCTGGGCCCTCGGCGGTGTCGGGGTGTCCGACGACGTCGAAGCTCCCAGGATAACCGTTGGTAAGATCTGCTCGGCCATCTTGGCGAGGAGCTGAGGGCTCTTCACGAGCGCCTCAGCTATTGCCCTCACCAGGGTGGCGTTGGCTTCATCAGGGGAAAACGACTCCCCTGTCCCTTCACCTCTTTCCGACACGGGTGTTTCTCCTCGAGAGGACTCCTCCGTCTCTCTCGCTTCCTCTGAAGTGGGCCCCGTCGGAGGAGTTGAGGTGAGCACCGTTGTGGTCACCTCCTCCTGCAAGGCCACCTCCATCGGCTCTCCCGGATCCGTCCCCATAATCTCCTGGAGATCCTCCAGCTCTGCCGCCATCAGCTCCCGATCTGGAATGTGTAACTCCAGTAATTCGGGTATGATCAAATCTGCGTCGCCTTGCAGCGACTCGGATTCGATACCTTTCTCTCCCTCGACAGGTCGTACCTCGTCGAGGGTGTCTTTCAACCCCTGGGGATTGCACCTACCGTTCAGGGCTTCCTCGGCCGTCGACACGACCTTCTCCACCAACTGCTCGAGGGTTTTGTCCTTCGCCATACTTTCAGCTGCCACGTGCACCGAACTAAACTCATGAAGAGCACTTCAAAAATTTCTTCCGCACAGTGTGATGGTCGAAACGAAAAAGAGCTTGCCTCGTGGTCAGCTCCCTGAATTCGTGAAAATTCGTGGGTGGGGGATTAAGGGCGCATCTCGATTAAATCGATCGCCACAGGTGGTCCCCCCTGGTGACATTCGACCCATATTTGCATATGGGCGCGCTCTTTTAAACACCTGAGATGAGCTGTCAATCACAGGTATTTAAACTTTCGCCCCTTGACTCGGCCCGTTAGGTGGCGCGCCCCTGCAGGTGGAATCTGTACTTATGAACACCGTCGGTCGGTAACGTTACCCCCGGAGGAGTGACTGTTGTACCAACCGAGCGATAATTCAGTTTCGGTTAATTATTTTCTGTTTTTCCCGTTTCTTTCGATATTTTTCATCGGAAAAAGCCCCTTTCCAGCTCCTAGGCCATTCGTCCCCCGGGTGAATGAGGAGAACAGCGTTCGACGCAACAGAAAAGGCTCCCTCGGAGGGGAAAATCGATGCTTTCGCTTTTCAGCGGAGGAGAATTATCTCGTTACCTCACGATCATCCTCCCCGGGTGAATGAGAGAACGAGGTCATGAGTTTCGGAGAAACGGAAAAATCCGTCACTCTCGGAAAAATTGTTTACTAATTTTTCTCCGGTTTATCCCTGGGATAATTATTTTTCTTTCGGGGAAAAAGTAAAATTTTTCCCCCGGATCATCGCTAGGATGATTTCTTCTCCTCATTTCTGAGGTTCTCCTACTCCGTTTTGGCGTGGCCCCACGTCGGGCGCCATTTTGTAAAGGATTTCTGCCGGTGCTCCACCAGCAAATATCCCAAACTATTTTGGGCATCTCCTCTATCGTTCAATTAAGTCGGGCGCCAGCTGGATTTTCACGGAAAATCCAACGGTAAACCGGCCTCAGAGGATAACTCGTCTACCCTGAGGACTTTTCGTGGCGAGGCTAACAATGCCGAGCCAGCATCAGCGTAAAACGGTAGAGTGGACGAGGACCACCATACTAGGAGTATTTCACTCGATCGCTCCTCGTCTTTTCAGCCGAGAGACTGCGATTAAGCGTATCTTCCAGGAGCTATTCCCCCATGTATCTTTCACCGAGCATGTTTCCATTCTGACGTATTCCTTTCCTCTCCAGAGTGGCTCAACACTGGAGAAGTCGACCATCACTTGCGAATCCTTCTCACTCCTCGGAGCGCCGAACTCTAAGAGGCACATGCGACACAGGTATCCGGAGAATTGTTCTCACTCACCTGTGCCCCCCCCCCAACTCAACCTCAATGCTCGGTAAAAGCACCATCATCGCGGGCCAACACCCAGAGTACTCGTCATGGAGGTACGTGCGATCGGGCCTCCAGGAGTCGGCCTAACTCCCGGCCCACGGATTCACGCCAACACCACTTCTTTCGTCCGAAGTGATGGATCCCTGAGAACATGGAATTAAAACACTCCACGTCCTCAAAGTAATCCGATCCTTCTGTTTGGGACGCCGAAGCGTCCCATTCTCTCGCTGTTCCGGACCTTGTCCTCACAACGGACCCCCATAATCCATAATGGACTAATGCCACTTACAACCGTCGTCGAGGACCGGACGATTTACATCCGCTCGAGTGCAGTGCCTGTCACCGACTGTCTCGAAAATCTACTACGGCCTTCTCCCCCTAGTCTGAACATCTCCGCGGCGGTGGGTCATCCGTTACCCCACCACCACCAATCAGCTCGACGGCAATCGAGGGGGCGCTAGTCCTCTTACCTAGTCGTTGGTCTCTAGTCTAAGTCGATAGCGCCTCTAGAATCGCCCAGTTGGAACGCCAGTCCGTTGGCCCGTTTCCCCCAAACACAGCTGGGCGAGTTTCTAGATAAGGCGACAGGGTATCGACAGCCTCTCTATAATGTTCAGAAGCATGGTTTCACCCAAACCACGCCTCTTGGCATTATTTGATTGGTCTATTCACCTCACGCGCAGTTCACTGAAACCGCCGTTCGATGTCACTCTCATCTCTCGCTCAGCTTTTTCAGCCGGCGTTAGATGTCGCTCTCTCTCTGTCCCTCACTCTAACCATTTTTAACTCATGGGTTTTCGTGTTGGTAAAACAGTTTACCGTAACGAGAAAATCTCGTTACAACTATCATTCATTGGAGTCATGTCAGCGGTTGTGCAGACCTCATTTTGGATTTAAATGATTCCTCACCTGTTAGGGGGAAATTCATTACTTGGATCGTCTGATTTCCATTGACAGTGTTCATCGATTTCCAGGACATTTTTTTCTCTGAAGATCCAACTGTGACAATCCGACTGACACTCACATCAAACCATTGCACAATTTTGAGATTGATGGGATCGAATCATTGTGTCATGAAACAAAAATGACTCCTCACGTGTTTATAATTTATTGATCCAGCACATTTCATTTTTGAACAAATGCTAAAACAGTCTTGATGCATGCAGACGGGGAGAAACAACACAACTGATCGTCTGCGGGCGTACGCCTGTTTAGGGTTCTGGAATCCTATGACAAATTCCCAATCTCCGTTTTGAAATGTAGGAAAAAAAATTTCCTTTATTCTTACTACAGAACAAAATGATCTAACAGTTGAAATTTTATCTACGTACATCAGAGATTGAATTCAAGAATATTTTTCAAAATTACTTTTATTGAAAATTATAAAGAAAAATCATCTTTGTTCATTCCAGAATTTAAAGCGAAGATTTGCCCAGTAGTGTTGCCAGCGTTTGTGGGGTGACTCGATGAACTCAGAGTGTTAACCCAGTATTTATTCCAGAAGGATTCCAATATACGCTTGTCCAACGATTACTTGAAATAAAAGTGTTCCAGAGGGTGATACTGGTTGCAACGAACTCCAAAATATTCGATTTTATTGAGTGGCATTGTCTGCAACTCTGAGGGGGCTTGCTTCCTTGGTTTGAAGTCCTAGACAGAGTAGAAAAGTTTGGAATGATGAGGAATTTAGATGGATGAAGAATTATGCTTTGATGAACGATTGGATACCCTAGTAAATGCTTATGAGTCTAATTCAGCCTCCAAGTACAATTCAGATCAAACCCGAAGATAAAGAGGATCATATGAGACTCTAATTCAACATAAATCATAGTTTGGGTTGTTCAATTGGTAACATTCATTGTAATTATTTTGAAAATTGAATTTTTGTAGGAAGTTTTCAAAAAGGGACTCCTCAGAATTCTGTTAATTAATTAAAATTGTTCGCATGTTCAGTCTCAATTGTCATTACAAAAAATCGTTTTCGAATTTTTAAGAATGGAAAACTATTGAAAAATCAAATCCCTTCAGGCTCACGTCCTTTGACTCCAAAATAGTTGTTTTCAAGGTACTCACTAAAACAAACTTCTCCAAATTTCACATTCTTATTAAAAAATTCCCTAGTGTCCTTTCGACATACATGTCATCAATAATTATCTGGAGTGAATACCTCAGAGAATCGTTGGTGAATCCCAAAGATGTTGACAAAAAAAAATATTCTCATGGAATTCTTACCTTTTGCAAATATATCCATTAAATACGATTTCCTGACACTTGACGAAATTATATCCTCTGCAGTATTCATCAGAAGTTCAAAGGATTCTCGTCCAATTGGATTCCCATTCCTTATGTTCAGAAGTGCAGCCCAAGATAAATCATTTTTCTTTGCCTGCCTGAAATGGCCCCTGGCTCAATCTTCCAGATTCCCATTTCCTGGGTGCTTTCAATGGACTCTCCTCATCCTGAACATGAGATACTGATTCAACAACAATCATGTCCATCCTCCCAAATTATGGTTTGCACTGGTGTTTGGGTGATGTTCATCAATTCCGCCTACTCCTGAATGACTTAGGATTATCCAGAAGAGAGAACTTTATATCTGTTGGCTCATCTCATCCCCATTGACTTTGTTAATGGCCTTCCAAGGTTTTTTTTTCTCACAGACCCTCCAATTGTACATTGACATAGGCACTGCATTGAACCCCACAATGTTGAGGTCGATGGTATGAAATAATTTCAGCATTAAATACGAATGATTCCCCAAATATTGTTAATTAATTGAATTGGTTTTAATGCACTAAACCAACATCAAAACAAACACTTCAAATCCGCATGCGATTGCGAGGGGGGAGCACTCAACGCACAGCAGACGGTCCCCCGGGGAAGACTGCGCGTGCGCAGCCTCCCCCCCAAGTCAGAATTAGAAAAAAATTAATTAAAAAATAAGTATTAATTCCCAAACTCTAAGTCAGTGTTTTTTGGTCTTCCCAAATGATTTTACATCGATCTAAACCGGTCCGATCAATGATTGGTCATACCATCGGCTAACTATACGCCATATAAAAAAGTAATTAATTATAAATAAACTATTAGTTCTTAATCTATGAAATTAATTCCTAAACTATCCTAAACTATTCCCAAATGATTGAAATTGGTTTCATTCCAAAATTCGCTAATTGCCAGCTAATTATATGTCCGTCCGAGATCACGGTGGTCGATAATCCTATGGAGATTGATTTTATCGACTGCTGTGACATTCATTCAAAAAGAAAATTACTGAAGAGCCTAATAATGTAAACTGATAATTTAATCTCCATGGGATTATCGACCACCGTGATCTCGGAAGTTGTCTGCATGTGTCACACAATATGGCTATCGAAAACTGTCAAATTGCCCAAAATAAAAAATTATTTCCTTCACAATTCAGGAATTCGGGGAGTGCCCGATTCGATTTCACACGGGGCCGACATGAAAAACAATTTTTTGGACGTAAGTTTCATCTCATTCATTCCATTAATTAGCCCGTGGGAATGTTTCAAAATTTTACCCGCTTTTCTATATCTATATATATACACTCGTGGCGCCTTAACCCGTGGTCGATAATGATATCAATTAGGATCCTTCTTCATCAACAGCTGACATCAGTTTGCTCGGCAAAACAGGTTTCTGACCCTGTATATTCAGTCGTTCATGGAACACGGGTGCATTTTTCCCTGCGGTCCATTTCACCCCTTGGTCCATGGTGCCCAATTTTTCCCAACGTGGGGTTTCACGGAGGTCATTGTTGTGATCATTCATAGAATTAAAGCTATGATAATGAAAAAAATATCAGCGTTCCAAAAGTTTTGTTTTTTGAAAAACTGGAAGACGCCTGAGTTGATTTTGCTCAAAAATCCACTCTGGTGTACTGCATATGACTATTCATCGATTGAATGAAAAACAATCAAAATTGGATCATTTCTACAAGAATAATGATCGAATTTGTAAAAAAAAGGAAATTTTTGACGTTTTTTCACATGTGTTTTGCAAATAACTAGAAAACCCCTAAGACGTTCGTTTCCACAAACTAATCAGTTCTAAGTTACACATAAGATGCATCGATTGCAAAAAGAATTTCAATTGCATCATTCGTTCAAGAGTAATTATGGGGCAAAATTTTGTTCGCGTACATTCACACACACGCACACACACACACACACAGCCCTCCTAGGAACTGCAGGACCTTATCGACGGTGGAGGGGCTTAAGGGATACATCCCAAACTAAGAAGCAGTTCAAGCCGAGGCCTGTCCTTTTCAGGACATCTTCGGAGAGAAGCCCTACTCCAAAAGAGGCGTGCAGGGTGGGGTCCCTATAACAGCCTACAAAGTGAATAGGGTGGGTACTCTTTAACAACCTAGATCAATAATAAACAGTGACGAGAAAACACAAAGTTCCCATGCGGGTATTCCTGCCAAGGTAAATCCCGCCGTCATTTCCCTATCGGGTGCAAGCCCCGGTGGCTGATGCCGGCTCCATGGATTGTCGGAGGAGCCAATTATCACAAAGTAGCTCAAAGGTGAACTCCTTGGCCTCAGATGCTACAAAGAGAGACGAGTCGCAGACTCAACAGGAGATAGAATGTTGTCGCGCATGGGCGCGACTTGAAAAACTCATCACAGAGTTACATGAGTTTGTCCAGCCCAGATCAAATGTCCACAAGGAGATCAAATCTAAGGGGGCATACATCGGCAGTGCATTGAGACGACTCAACAGCTTGGAGGAGGCATGTACCAAAGCTGAATCCAGTATCACTGAGCCCGTGCAGACTCCTTTAGCACCACCCACGCTGCGTGTACGGACTGACTCCGAAACAACGGCGAAGGACTTAGAGATGGAAAATCCGGTAACTCGAGATATCCGGAAAGCACTACGAAGAAAGCGCTTGAAAGGCTCACCTGTGGCAGGAGCTCAAAGCACGAAAAAGCTGAAGCAACAGGAACTGAATAACAAGGCTGCCCCGCAGGGGACACCAACTGGTGATGGGTCAGATTGGAAGCTGGTCGATGCCAAAAGGGGACGGAAACAAGAAGAGAAACAGTTTCTGAAGCCACCTTCCGAGAAGAAGCAGAAGTAAAAGACACGTTGGAAGTCAGCGCCAAGACCTGATGCTCTGATTGTCCGACCCAAGGACATGGAGAAATACTCAGATATCCTATGCCGAGTAAAGAAGGATATTCCTTCAGAGCAAGCTCGAGATTGTGTCGACAAGATCCATAGAACAGCGACTGGGGATATGTTGATCATTTTGAGCAGGAATGCGACCGACGGAGCCCCCCAGCTGCGTACAGCCATTGCCAGTCTCCTTGGAGATGAAGCTCAGGTACTGAGTATGGGGCCACAAGAAGTCCTGGACATAAAGGATCTCGATGAGAAAACGACGAAGAAAGATGTCCTCGAAGCCCTACGAGCAGCAGCCGGAGAAGGGCATGATATCAGTCAAAATGTGGTCCAATCCCTGCGGAAGGCATATGGAGGAATGCAGACTGGCTTCGTGACACTCACGGCGACAACAGCTAGGAAGATCCTAGGAGAACATGGCAAGATCAAGTTAGGATGGGTGAATTGCCGTATAAGGAGAGTGGTGAGGCCAGTCAAGTGCTTTAAGTGCTGGCAATATGGTCTTCTTGCCACAAAATGTGGAAGCACAGTCGATCGATCAGAATTCTGTGTCAAGTATGCAGGGGTTGGTCACAAGATTAAAAATTGTCAAAAAAAGCCGCAGTGTGTCCTGTCCACTGAGAACAACCCAGAGAACTACGCCCACATTGCTGGTGGCAGCAGATGCGCCACATACAAGGAGGCACTTTAGGCGTGGACCAAAACACAAAGATGAGAGTACTACAGCTCAATCTCAATCACTGTGAGGCTGCACACAACCTACTTACACAGTCGGTGCGCGTGCTGCAGCCTGATCTTGTCATGATCTCGGAGCCATACAAGCATCTCAATGCTCTGCCATGGGAGACGGACACCACCGCTAAGGCTGTCATTTGGTGCTGCGGTAAGTACCCCTTCCAAAGTATAGCTAACACAGCGGAGAGCGGCTTTGTGAGGGCTAAGCTGAATGGAATTCACTTCTGCAGTTACTATGCTCCACGTAGCCTGTCTATCGACGAGTTCGCAGACTCCCTGGACCGACTGACGGAGGATGCGAAGCAGCACTTCCACATCGCCATCGCTGTGGACTTCAACGCCTGGGCAGTCGACTTGGGCAGCAAGGAGACAAATACGAGGAGTCAAACACTACTGGAGGCCATGTCTTTTTTGAACGTGGTACTGCTGAACATTGGCGCAAGAACCAACTTACGAGAGAGGAGGGGCTAGTTCAATCGTTGACCTCACCTTCGTCAGCAGCAGCCTCACTCGGGGAAGCTGCAACTGGGAGGTGTTGGATATCTTCACCGTCAGCGACCATCACGCGATCCTCTGGGAAGTATCCACTATTCGGAAGACTGGACCAGCACCTAGCAAGACCAACGCGGTTCGATGGAAGTTGAAGGCCTTCGACTCCAACTCATTCCGAGAAACATTCGACGATCGCCCGACCCGGGGAAGCAATGCCACAGAGAAAGTGCGAGAAGTTATGCGTACAGTCACCGAAGCCGGTGATGCAACTATACCCCGGAAGCATAGTGCAAGCAAGCACCCATCGGTGTACTGGTGGAACAACACCATCGCCACCCTTCGAAATGCTTGCATTCGAACGAGAAGGCAGGCACAACGAGGTCGGAAGAAGCCAAACTTCGAAGAACTGGAGACCAAGTACAAGGAGGCACGCCTGACACTCAATAAGGCGATGAAGGGAAGCAAGGGACAGTGCTGGAATGAGCTCCTTCACGATATCGAAGCGGATCCGTGGGGGTGACCCTACGGTGTGGTCATGAAGCGGCTGAAAACCCAGCCGATGCCATCGCCTACCGGCCCTGAACTTTTAGAGAAGATTGTCGCAGTTCTGTTCCCGTAACAACCGGAGCTTGACTTCTTCACCGAAAAGTGCGATATAGAAGCGATCCCACCAGTGACACTTGAGCAGCTTCTGGAAGCCTGTGGCAGATTTGGGAACACCAAGGCACCAGGAATGGATGGAATCCCGAACATCGCCCTGAAGGTAGCAATCAACGTACCGCCAGGAGCGTTCCTGAGTGTCTACAATGCGTGTCTTCAGGAGGGGATTTTCCCAACCAAGTGAAAGCAGCAGAGACTCGTATTCCTTCCCAAAGGGAAGAAGCCTTTGGATGAACCCTCGTCCTATCGTCCACTCTGCATGCTGGACACAGCCGGAAAAATTCTGGAGCGCATACTCCACCAGAGGATTGAGGAAGTGGTCGAACCACAACTGACCGACAACCAATACGGTTTCCGTAGAGGTCGTTCCACGCTTAACGCCACCAACCTAGTCATCTCCATTGCACGGGACGCAATCTCTGGCACAAGGTGGAAATGGGGCGCGAAGCAGTACTGTCTGGTAGTAACGTTGAACATAAAAAATGCCTTCAACTCCGCCAGATGAGACTGCATCATGGAGGCCCTCTCAAATCTAAATGTGCCAGGATATCTGCAAAGGATGGTGCGAAGCTACTTCACCGACAGAGTCCTGAAATACGATGCAGACATAGGCCCAAAAGAGTACAGAGTCACCGGTGGTGTTCCCCAAGGCTCAGTGCCTGGCTCTCTCGTGGCACGTTACGTACGACGGTCTTCTGAAGTTAACGTTATCCAAGGAAGCTACACTCGTCGCGTTGGGAGACGGTGTAGCTCTGGTAATCGTTGCAAAGCGCCTGGAGGAGATCAATTATATTTTTGATACTGCATATGACAGGATTCGTCAATGGATGGACTCAGTGAGACTGACGTTGGCAGAAAATAAGGCGGAGGCTGTGCTGATCACGAGCCGACAGAAGTTTGAAACCATCACGCTGTATGTCGGGAATCATGAAATCATGTCCCAACCGTCGCTACAGTACCTGGGGGTGATGATCGATAACCGGCTTAGCTTCAAGCAGCAAGTGGAGTGCGTCAGCGCTAAGGCGTCTGGAGTTAGAACCGTCCTTTCACGGCTCATGCCGAACATCGAAGGGCCAAAGCAGAAGAGAAGAGCGTTGCTGTCATCAGTTGTCACGTCGGTCCTCACATATGGCATTCCCATTTGGGCTGACGTACTCTTGATCCAGCACGCGCGACGGAAGGTGGCGTCGGTCTATCGATTGAGCGCCTTCCGAGTTGCCAGCGCATTTCGCACGGTGTCAGAAGATGCCGGGTGTGTCGTCGCCGGGATGCTGCTGATAGGAGTACTTGCCGAGGAACGACGATGCTTCTACCGGCGGAAAAGCTTAACAACGCGGAGTGTAGCTGAGCTGAGAACGAACGAGAGGAGCAACAGTCTGCATCGATGGCAGTTGCTGTGGGATGCCTCGACCAATAGGAGATGGACTCACCGCCTGGTCGCGAAATTGCAAGCATGAGTCAACTAAACACATGGAGAAGTAAACTACTATCTCACACAGATGATCTCGGGATACGGGTGCTTCCGGCAATATCTTCATAGGTTCAAATATGAGGAATCGCCGGAGTGCCCGGCCTGCACAGGAGTCTCCGAAGATGCGAAGCATGTATTCTTCGTGTGCCAGCGCTTCAACGTGCCCCGCAGCACTCTTGAGACTGCACTCGGAGTGAGGATTCAGCCTGAGAATCTGGTGGAAGTAATGCTTTCATCAGAGGCAGCCTGGGAGGCAACAAGCACCTTTGTAGCGGAAGTCCTAAAGGACCTACGCAAGGCTGAACGAGAGAGAAACCGAGACACGAGGAAGAAGAAGAGCAATTGAGAGGAAGGGAGCGTTGACTTCGATGAACAGAAGGAAGAGCTACGGCTGAATCGTCCCCCCGTATACCAATGCCTAGCGGCGGTCCCGCGGGGGAGTAGGAGGCAGGGGAAAGGGGTATCTTTTTAATCCGTATGGGTTGCATATTTGCCGAGCCAATACAAGCCAGATTTCCATCAGCCATGGCGGCTCGTTGTCGACACTATCCAGACCAGACCGAGTCGGACACAACACTCTAGGAGTCTTCAACTCGGAGTATGTGCATAAAGAGCATTTTTCTCCCTTAAAAAAAAAACACAGGAGACATGCTTATCGTCTCAATAAAAGACAGCGCCAGCAAAGCCCAGGTATTGCAAATGCCCATAGCCTTTCTTCTCGGATAAAAGGCTGAGGTTGTTAGAAACGGGCTTCAGGAGAATATCGAGATCGAAGATCTTGATGACATGACCACAAAGGAGGAAATTCTGGAAGCTCTGGACAAAACACCGGGCAGCGAGGTCCAGATTACGCTGGATGTCATAAAATTCCTGTGAGAAGCCTACGGAGGGACACAGAGGGCGTTGGTGACGCTGCCGGTGCTCGTAGCGAAGAAGATCCTGGGCGACCATGGCAAAATTCGGATAGGCTGGGTTAATTTCCAAGTGGGGAAACTGGAGAGACCGCTGAAGTGCTTTAAGTGCTGGTCCTACGGACATCTCGCCACGAAATGCACGAATACAGTTGACCGCTCCAAGCTCTGCGTCAAATGTTCAGCATCCGGCCTCAAGGTCTCAGACTGCACACAGCAGTCCCAATAGGCCTTATGCACCGAGAAGTAGTAGTAGATGTCCAGTGTATAAGGAGGCACTCCAGAAGATCCTCAATAAGCGACGATGAAAGTACTCCAACTCAACCTCAACCATTGTGAGGCCGCACACCATCTGCTTATGCAGGCGCCGCGGGAGCTGAAGCTAGAACTCGTTATCATCTCGTTATCATCTCGGAGCCGTATCATCACCTAGACGCTGAACCCTGTGTCACTGATGCTAGCACGAAGGCTGTAATCTGCATAAATTGCATAAATTTCATAAATGTCCCTAGAAGGTGGGATGAGCCGTCGTAAGGAATGCGTAAAATGCGCGTAAAGTGTCTACAAATTGCATAAATGTCCCTAGAAGGTGGGATGAGCCGTCGTAAGGAATGCGTAAAATGCGCGTAAAATGTCTACAAATTGCATAAATTTTTTTTTTTGGGCTTGTGGCAAGCGGCCATTTAAAACCACCAGTAATGGTACAGAAAATGGCTTTGTGAAGGCTAAGGTTGATGGAATTCATTTCTACAGCTGTTACGCCCTGCCGAGCCTTTCCACCGAGGCATTCAGGGACTTCCCAGATCGACTGAGTGAGGATGCGAAGCAGTAATTTCCTGTGGCAATTGCCGGGGGCTTCAATGCTTGGGCAGTCGACTGGGGAAGTAAAGTGATGAACATCAAGGGGCAAGCTGTACTGGAAGCCATGTCATCGTTTGACGTAGTCGTGCTGAACACCGGCGATGAACCAACCTTCACGAGAGGAGAGGCGAGCTCAATAGTGGATCTTACCTTCATGAGCAACAGCCTCGCAAAGGGAAACTGTTCATGGAGAGTAGCTGATATCTACACCGCAAGCGACCACTGTGCGATAGTCTGGGACATATGTTCTCGCAAGAGAGTCACCTCAACATTCAAGAGGACACATTGCATTGGCTGGGGAGTGAACACCTTCGAGCCTAGCTCTTTTTCAGCAGCATTAGACGACCACCCAATTAGTGACAGGAATGCTACTAAGAAGGCACGGAACGTCACTAAACGAGTAAAAGAAGCATGTGATGCCACCATGACCAAGAAGCGGACCACAAACGCGCATCCACCGGTCTACTGGTGGAAAACACCATCGCCACCCTGCGGAAAGAGTGTAATGCTGGTAGAAGATCATCTCAACGTGGCTGTAAAAAGCTGAACTTCAAGGAGCTGCAGATGAGGTATAAGAAGGCACGCCGGAAGCTCACCAAAACTATCAAGTGCAGTAAAAAGCAATCTTGGAGTGAGCTTCTTAATGAGGTGGAAGGTGACCCATGGGGTAGACCTTATAAAGTGGTGATGACAACGATTAAGACTCAACCGATGCCGTCGCCTACGTGTCCTATGTTGATGAAGAAAATCGTCACGGTTTTGTTCCCGCAACAACCAGAATTTCATCATTTTGACGAACAGGAAGAAGATACAATGTTGTTACCAATCACTAAAGAAGAGTCGATGGAAACCTGCAATAGGGTGGGTAACACCAACACCCCTGGTCTGGATGGAATCCCTAACATCGCCCTGAAGTCAGCTATCCACGCGATGCCGGAGATATTTTTGGACATATACAACGAGTGTCTAAGGGAGGACACCTTCCATGCCATGTGGAAGCAGCAGAGATCGGTACTACTCCCGAAAGGGAAAAAATCACCGGACGACCCATTATTATACCGTCCGATCTGCATGCTCGACACCGCTGGCAAGATCCTCGAGCGTATTGTTCATCAACGGATAGAAACAGCAGTCGAACCCTTGTTAGTGGACAACCAATATGGGTTCCGGAAAGGCCGGTCCACTCTCTATGCCATCAGCCTGGTCGTCGATATCACCAAGCATGCGATCTCAGGAAGAAGATGGCTAAATGGCACGAAGAAGTATTGTCCACTAGCGACACTAGACATCGAGAATACTTTCAACTCGGCGAAGGTGGACCTTATAATTGAAGCTCTCACGAAATTCAATGTATCGGATTACTTGCGGAAAATGATCGGCAGCTATTTCACTGAAAGAATCCTGAAGTACGCCACGGAGGATGGTCCTGAGGAGTATAGAGTCACCGAAGGTGTACCTCAAGTCTCGGTATTGGGTCCCTTGTTGTAGAACATCATGTGTGATGGGCTACTGAAGCTGGAACTGCCACGGAAAACTAAATTCGTGACATTTGCAGATGCTGTAGCCGTAGTCATTGTGGGCAAATATCTGGAGGAGATCAACCTCAGTTTCGACATGACTTTCGAGCAGTGATCGGCATCAATCATTATTCCAGAAATATTAAGAGAATTATTTCCCCAAATAACCGAATTCATTCGTTTATCATTGGAACTTGGAAAATAATAAATAATTGAGAATTTAAATTGTTTCAATAACTATTAGGTAAATAATGGGAAATTTTCCAAAAATATTAGAGATTATCAAATAATCGTCATTCTTCCGAATTCGATTATTAATTGGTAAAATAATTCGGAATTCAAATATTTAATAGTTGATTAATTTAATAATTAAAAATTGTTAAGTTCTATTACTTGATTGAGTATTTATGAAACTAATGGTAATGATAATTTATGATTATGCCTATCTCTCCTTTCGAGAGGATTTGTCGCTGGATGAACACCGTAGGACTGAGGCTAGCTGAACATGAGACCGAAGCCGTGCTGATCACGAGCAGAAAGAAAATTCTGACAATCACTCTGCAGGTCGGAGCTTGCGAAATCACCTCCCAGCTTTACATTCGATACCTGCAGGTGGTGATCGATTCCCGACTAAATTTCAAGGAGCAAGCTGAGCATGTAGGTATCAAGGCGTCTAGAGTCAGATTCAGCTTATCGTGCCTCATGCCCAATATAGGAGATTCAAAACAGCGAGCACGAGCATTACTGCCGGCATTACTGTCCGTGATCTCGTTGGTGCTCATCCACGGCATTTCCATCTGGGCGGATGTAGTAAAGTTGCAGGAATCACTGCGGAGAGTTGCACCAGTCTACCGACTGAGTGCTCTGCGAGTCACGAGCACTTACCTTACGGTATCCGAAGACGCAGTGTGCGTCATAGCCGGGATGATCCCCATAGAAAGATTGGCCGAAGAACGAAGGTGATTTTACCGGCGGAGGAAATCTGAGACACTGAGCGGAACAGAACTCAGGGCAGAAGAGAGGCACAAGAGTCTGCAGCAATGGCAGGAGAAGTGGGATAACGTGTCGAAGGGAAGATGGACTCACCGGCTGATCCCACAGGTGAATGCTTGTTTGAAACGCAACCGTGGTAAGGTTAATTATTACCTGACGCAAATGTTTTCGGGACATGGGTGGTTTCGGGCGTGTCTTCATAGATTCAAACATGAGGATTCTCCGAAGTGCCCAGTCTGCACCGAAGTCGACGAAGACGCGGAGCATATGTTTTTCAGATGTCCCCGCTTCAGCGAGATCCGGCGTATTTGAGAATCTAACCTTGGAAGGGAAGTCTGGCCTGAAAACATGATGGAAGCTATGCTCTCATCGCAGGCAGCCTGGCATGCTACGAGCAACTTCGTGGCGGAAGTCATGAAGGAGCTCAAGAATGAAGAATGCAAGCGGAAAGCTGCCCAATAAACGAGGAATTTAATGGAACCTCCTCCCCGCATACAACATCTCAGCGGGACAGGGGGACGTACATGAGATGAAAACAACGTGGAAGAGCAAACGGCTGAGACCTCCCTCACGAAGTAATACGTAACGGTGGTGCCGCGAGGAGAGTAAAAGGTCAGTGAATTTGTCTGATTGAAGTTCAGTCGGTATTGGTCCTTGCTACCCGAACCCGACATACCCCAGTTGCCGGAGAAAATCTCTAGGATTCTCTCCCGCAAGTGGAGATGCGTAAATGCATTCTCCCAACAGACATTTAAAAAAAATCCACACACACACATAAGAACATGTCTTCAAAATTTGTTCAAAATCTCTCAAAACGTCCAGAAATGTGGAAAAATCATGGAAATTCCACATTCGACTTTCCGGGTCATTACAATAATTATCCGATAGATCGGGAAGTTAAAAATTATGTGAAGTAAACTGTGAAGATGCAATCCACATAACAGTCAAAATAAATAATCGCAATCAAATTGCAAAATGTAATTCAATTAAAAAATAAGTCACCTATGCGACAATGGAACAAATGGAGAGTAAAGCTACCACCGAAACTAAACAAACACACACGAATGTACGAAACACTAGCAAGCCAGCTTTGTTCCCAACTGCCCTTAAACATTAAATCAACTTCTCAACGATCTATTTCTCTGGAATTGAACCAGAACGAAAGTCGACTCGTCCAAATAATCATCTAAACGCAACACTAATTCTCTCAGAAACGAATGTTCACAAAATATTCCGCCATGAGTTTCCATCAAATACTGTCGAAATTCCGAATACACGCGAGACAAGAAAATTACGTACGAACGGGAGAGAGACTGAAATCTACTTCAATTGCAAAGATAAAATTTTTGTTAATTGAAGTGTCCAGGATCACACTTAAAAATTAACCTCCAAATATAATCATTTCTTCAGCGTCGGACGTACGAGATATCAATGAAAGAAATTGAATAAAATCATGCGCAACAAAACTCAAACAGGTAACCACCAGGCTCACCGAAAATCCGATAATCCAGAAAGGGCCAGATGCACGCTGCCTCGAATTGCTGAACAAATGCTGAGGTTCTCCGTACTTTGGTCCACTCGAAACAGATGTCGACCACTCCGCAATAATATGATGACTTCAACGAGTCAATATAATAATTAAAGTTGAATTAATTAGAAGTAATTTTATCAAAATTTGTCACAGACAGGAGACAGCGGTCTACCTCCGTATATTACCCAAACAGGAAGTGACTCCATTTCCACACCTTTCCTCGCATCTCACATCCAATACGTGTGAGAATTTTCCATTGGTTAATGCCCATAATTAATCTTAAATTTCGATTGGACGAAACCAATCACAACGCTTGCGTACAAGCGACCAGCTATTTTTCACCCACAAAATCAATTCATTCTTATATCTAATATTAAAGTGGGGGTAATTAATAACAAATTAAGTAGGGGTTCACCTTTGTGTGAGCCCCCACTGTTACCTTTTCCTCGATTTGTGCTGCTACTTCCGCCAAGGTTGCTTCTGTCCCCCAGGTTGGCTACTGTCATTCCCTTTTTAAAACTTGAGCCGTTTGCGGCTCCCCTCAGTCTGACCCTCCCATTCTTTCTACCATCAGAGTGAGCCTTGTCCGTTGCAGATGAGTTCGCGTGTCCACCATCGCTAGACCCACCCGAAGACTTATTTTCACTGACGAATTTTTGGTTAATTTCGTCCTCTATACCTGGCCCCACCCGCACCGCAGTGAAGCGTTCACACCCGGGCAGAGCCGTGATTGCTCAAAGCTTGGATTATCTTAAATGGTTCGCACCGAAGACTATTTACAGAGGTCGCCCAGGTTTCTGCGAGGTACTGTATGGGATATAGCTCTACTTGTGCCACACGGAGAAAATAAAAGAGTAAAGATTATCATGTCGGAATCCGCACTTAATGAACTTTACGACGTGATATAGTAAGCGTTATTATGTTAACATAGTAATGCTTATGATGTTAACATAGTAAAGCTACTATGTTACATAATAAAGCTCCCTATATTACGTAAAATATCGTATAACAAAATGGAATTATTCTAAATAATCAAATACCAACCAGGAATGAAACAGAAGTAGATCAATTTTAGACGCAGAAATATCATTAATTCAAGAACGAGCATTTCCTTGTTATAGGATGAACAGGACAATAGCTGGACTCGGGCCGATACCTGGACGATTTCACTTTTTATTAAATATTGAATAAATAATAAAATAAAAAATATGTTCGTATTATTATCATTACCAATACTAAATCTTATGTATAATCATGTTATGAAGTTGTTTTTCGAAATATCAACATTCCAGCAGGAAAAAAATAGTCGGGAGGTACAGTGCTGGATGGCATGGCTCTACAATTTACTATGCACCAGTGACAAAGTGTCATGCAGAAAAAGAAGAAATTCGCTTCGAAAGAGTCACATGTGTCAAAAAACTTCACATCTTTATATCAACTGAATGAAAATTCTATATTCCTTCAGACCGTCCATCTATTGGCCCTAGCGTTCAGTTATTGGGGATTTGGACGTTATTCCACCTTTTACTCATTAAATTATTCTTCTTTCCATTTTTTCCACTTCAAATTATTGGTTTTGCTTTCTATTAGAAGCATGGTATTCGTCGGATTTTGACATTCACTAATTTTGCCTGGAAATGCTGTAGAATTGTATGAAACGTGAAGAAATGATGTTGTTAGAAAATTTCTGTATATCCGACACTGATAGTTCGGTATTTGAGTTACCACTTTTTAGAAAATATAACATTAATACGGGAAAATTCATTGATATGGACGTGAAATTTCGACCCATACTAGATACTGATGCAAAATTTCAGCCCGATCGGGCCAGTAGTTCCTGAGATCTTCAACTTTTTTTTTTCTTCAAAATACTTGTATCGATGTCTTATATCTACATCAATCAAAATATATATACCCGTTTATACGAAGTTTTCAAGATATTGTCGATTTTCCATTTTTTCCAATATTCCATGTACGCGCGATAACTCAACAAGAAATTGAGATAGAAGTTTGAAATTAAGTATCATTGTAGCTCACAAATACCAAAAAAGGGAATTTTGGCTGAGCGATATCGGCCGAGGGGTTCCAGAGATATTCAACTTTTTGTATAAAACTATATTGGTCAATGTCTCAAAAACTACTTGATCGATTTCATTTTTCTTTTCAAAATACTCGTCTCGATTTCTTCTATGTAGACCAATCAAAATATATATACTCGTCCATATAAAGTTTTCGAGATATTGCCGATTTTCCATTTTTTCCTAAAATTTCATGTATGCGTCATAACTCGACAACAAATTGAGATAGAAGGTTGAAATTTGGTACCATTGTAGCTCCCATAATACTAAAGATTCGTATTCTGGCTGAGCGATATCGGTGCAGTAGTTCCAGAGATAATAAACTTTTTGTATAAAACTATATTGGTCAATATCTCAAAAATTACTTGATCGATTTCATTTTTGATGTTCCCTAAAGTCTTTGTTTGCACAATAACTTGAGGAAAAATTGGGATGGGAATGTGACGTGAGAAAATAGTTTCTCCTGTAAATTGATAAAGGGAATTGCTATGTATCCATTCGGAAGCTTAAATGATTTACATTCGGTATAATGAAAACGGGACGACAAATCGGGAAAGTGTCGTTAGTTACATTATATAAATTGCCTATGAGCTTTTCAACGGTGTAACTATGGTATTTTTTGGATTAACAGTAAAAAAGATACGCGCATAGCAACGGGTTGATATTCACATTCCCGCGATTCACATTATAATGTCGGAGAAACAAATTGTAACGTTGGCAGCGCCGGTCCAACTGAGCCTCATATCCAACGTTGAAGTGTTGCCACCAGTGCATTTGAATGTGGGTTGTGATGTTGTTATGGAGAACCATGAGAAATGTTCGTCTTCACGTTAAATCACTTATTAGAATGAAATGGAAAATCCACTCGGTGTTCTATTTTGTTTTCTTTCGTCGAAAATTCGAATTTCATCCCGCCACATCCATATCTATATGCGGACCTCGGACATAAAGGTTGTCTATGCACTGTTTGTGAGGTTATCGATTTATGTTTGGAATGTGACAAAAGTGAGATGTGTCGAAAATATTGTGTGATCAAGTATTAAATGTCCGTGAATAGTTAAATTCGAAAAAGTGGCTATAGTGGTCACGCGGGGAGTGTGTGGCTCCGGCGGTCATGCAAGCTAAGCAGCGTTCAGTCTGCCCAGTACTTGGATGGGTGTCCGTTTAGGCACACCTAACCGCATGGGACTACAGCCGCTTGGCACGAATGTAGAGAACCGCTGTGCCCATTGAGTCAGTGTGACCAATGGACGCAGTGCAATCCCTGCATTATCGGCCGGCTGCATGACTGAGGTTTTTCCATGGTTTCCCTGGCGGTCCCATCCCGAATGGGGTGCAGTTGGGGATAAAGTAAGTCGGCCCATGGTAATGCAGATAGGGATGGAAACAAAATGTAAAAACTCGAGAGGGTATACATATGGAACCAAAAATAAAATAGTTAAATTCGAAAAGAAAAGATTTATTTTTCTCCGAGTGTAACAGAAAATGTTTTCATTCCGTGGAAACAAATTCTCTAAATTAAGTGACAGTGAAATGCGAACAATTTTGTGATTATTTAGGAAAAATTAGTAGGAGACGGTGGGATTAAATGGAGACTTTGAATCCTTTTCAAAATGTTGATGGCTTATTGAAATGTTGATGAAATAGAATTTTTTTTTTAAATTAAAGTACAGTCAGCTTCTTTGTGATAAGCTTAGACTGAGCACAATCGATAAATTGGTTCCTTGGTTATAAAGATTGAATAAGAAGTCAGAAGAGCCCATTCCACCCAATGTTTCCCTAATATTTTTNCTTTACTAGACAATTTAAAATAAATTTTCAGACAAACCGAATTTTCAAATTTTGAATTTTTAAATAATTTAAATTTTTATTGAAATTTTATGAATAATAGACCCAATAACGAATATCTGACAGACTGGAAATACAATCTCATATGTAACAAATGAATAACAGCAGGTGAGGCGTAATGGAAGAAGGAAATAAAATAAATGTTCCCTTTAAACAAATTTAATTGTATAAATTTACCGTTAGAAGGACGGAGGAGTTGTTTGTGAAATAACCTCATCGAAAGATTATTGCACGACTGAGGTNCTCCAAAAAGAATTATTTGTGAACATTTTGTTCGACTATTCCTAGAAGGAAATCAATTCATCTTTTGGGTTATATTACTTTCAGCGGCCAATGACAATAATTTTTTGAAAAAANATAGACCCAATAACGAATATCTGACAGACTGGAAATACAATCTCATATGTAACAAATGAATAACAGCAGGTGAGGCGTAATGGAAGAAGGAAATAAAATAAATGTTCCCTTTAAACAAATTTAATTGTATAAATTTACCGTTAGAAGGACGGAGGAGTTGTTTGTGAAATAACCTCATCGAAAGATTATTGCACGACTGAGGTTGTAAATACATCTTACAGGAGGGGTTCTCATTACAATTTGGGGTTATTGGCAATTTATTGCATTAACTCCCAAACATTTTTGGGACCAATGCCCCGCCGTGTCCACGTCACGGTCCTGGAAGCATGACTAAGTGCGGTGGCCGGGAGTAAATTCATTGANTGTCTGCGGGCTATCTCCAATACCCCACCTCGAAGTCTCGCTACGCATGCGCGCAGCTCTCTCTACGCTTGGACTTCTGCATGTNATTGCACGACTGAGGTTGTAAATACATCTTACAGGAGGGGTTCTCATTACAATTTGGGGTTATTGGCAATTTATTGCATTAACTCCCAAACATTTTTGGGACCAATGCCCCGCCGTGTCCACGTCACGGTCCTGGAAGCATGACTAAGTGCGGTGGCCGGGAGTAAATTCATTGAAAAATCAATAAAGATGATTTAAATAACAAAATATAAACAGAATAGTGTTAAACAACCTTCAAAAAACATGTATTTACAACCACTCTATTAGTGGCCGTCCAAAGTAATATTACCCAAATGTCTCTTTAGTAGTTCTGTCTATTTCCAAAAAGAATTATTTGTGAACATTTTTTTCGAATATTCCTAGGAGGAAATCAATTCATCTTTTCAGGAAATACAATCCACATAGGAATCATCAGAGCAAAAATTGAATGAGGAACCNAGCTTAATTTCTATTATTTCCAAATAAATAAGGTAAGAACTCTAAATTTTAAACATGAATTTCACAGAATTTCTAATAGCTTCAAACTCAGAAAAAACTTTGATTCCATTATTAATAAAATACAACATCTTGAATGATAAATTAAAATGTCCCACACGTGAGTCTGATTTGAGGTTATACCTAGACAGTTTGTACTTCAGATGCAGACGCTCTGTCTTGTCAAATAGAGAATACAATAATAATAACGAACGTATAAATTGCAANGACCGGACGTAAAAACAGTCCGTGCTTATCCAAAAGCAAACAATCCGTGGACGTAACGGTGGTCCTTTCTTCGGTTTTGACCCTAAAATTCATATATATCTTATACTCATTCTAAAGCTTATTAAATGAGCTTCAAATTGACACATAAATGATTCGGTTTCAGCCATTTTTCATTAAGTTATGGGATTTTTAGGCNAAAAAAAAAAAAAAGTTTACTTCAATACAATTTTTGATTTTATTAAAATAAAAATCACTGATGTTTTCAAATTTTTTGCATTTAAACTCAGTCTCAGCAAAACACAGAGGTTTCTAGCTGGAGAGCTAAGACTATCAGAGAAATCTATAGTCAATCTGAATAAAATATTCAGGTTAATTT
>NW_021680568.1:311733-313221 GCF_001412515.2 Diachasma alloeum
AAAAGTTTACTTCAATACAATTTTTGATTTTATTAAAATAAAAATCACTGATGTTTTCAAATTTTTTGCATTTAAACTCAGTCTCAGCACAACACACAGGTTTCTGGCTGGAGAGCTAAGACTATCAGAGAAATCTATAGTCAATCTGAATAAAATATTCAGGTTAATTTGTAAAGTATATATAGATAAAAAAATAAACAAAAACTGGGGGGCATCAACAATATAGTTGAAATTGATGAAACTAGGTTCGGTCCAGGGGAGAAATCAATTAATAGAGAAGAAGGGTACTGGGTCCTTGGTGGGATAGACAGGATTACTAAAGAGACATTTAGTCTCGTAATAGAGGACAGAACTTCAGACACACTCATAAGACATATTAAGGATAATGTACATCTGGGTACTACCATACACACAGATGGTTGGGCCGCATACAGACGGATCACCAACCATGGGTACGTACATAAATATGTAAACCACAAATACAATTTTGTGGATCCAGATGACAATANTTCGTTCCATCCATTTGATCAATAGTTATGGGTGATTATGTGTCGATTTTCGCATGTCACAAATTGAAATTTTCGTTTTCTTCAACGTAATTGACGAGAATGGCTCTCTTTTTCTTCGACTATCAGCATGAATCTTATGTCGATTGGAAAGATGATTAAATAACCATCGAATTGACAGGCGAACTGTTTAATTTTGATGATTTTTCAACGAGTTATGAGACTTATTAGAAATAAAACGAATTTTCGTGTTTTACTTGAAAATTCAACTTTGGTTGGATTTTGAGATATTTTCATTTCAAGTCAATGAGAATATTTGTATATCATTTTAAAGGGCATTTTCCGTTCTTCAAATTGAGATGTGTTAAATGCGACTGGGTTGACTTTTCATGAAGTTAGTGAATATCGTTTCCCTTCTGAATGCTATGTCACACCCTGAAATTCGCATTTTTTATCAATTATCGTGACNTATACACACAGATGGTTGCGCCGCATACAGACGGATCACCAACCATGGGTACGTACATAAATATGTAAACCACAAATACAATTTTGTGGATCCAGATGACAATACACATACTCAAAATATTGAATCAATGTGGAACAACTTAAAAAGAGAAATCCCTCGAAAAGGAGGTAAAAAAGAATATTATCCACTATACTATGCAGAGTTTGTGATCAAGAAATTATTTAAACCTGAAGAGATTAACAAAAAGTTTCTCCAACATCTGTCTACCATTGAGCCAGTGCAATTTAGAATTTTACTAGACAATTTAAAATAAATTTGCAGACAAACCGAATTTTCAAATTTTGAATTTTTAAATAATTTAAATTTTTATTGAAATTTTATGAATATTAGACCCAAAAACGAATATCTGACAGACTGGAAATACAATCTCATGTGTAACAAATAAATAACAGCAGGTGAGGCGTAATGGAAGAAGGAAATAAAATAAATGTTCCCTTCCAACAAATTTAATTT
>NW_021680568.1:313438-314243 GCF_001412515.2 Diachasma alloeum
TTTGGTTGGATTTTTAGCTATTTTCATTTCAAGTCAATGAGAATATTTGTATATCATTTTAAAGGGCATTTTCCGTTCTTCAAATTGAGATGTGTTAAATGCGACTGGGTTGACTTTTCATGAAGTTAGTGAATATCGTTTCCCTTCTGAATGCTATGTCACACCCTGAAATTCGCATTTTTTATCAATTATCGTGACTTTGGATTTGACCAGTGAGTACTTATCATACACCAATTTGAAGATCTCAATGAAATCTTCAAAATCGTGTATAATATTTTTTATTCTATCCACTTGATCAACTGTTATGGGTCATTATGTGTAGAATTTCGCATGTCACAAATTGAAATTTTGAGATTTTTCAACAGAAATTGAGAAAAATTGCTCTATTTTCCGTCGACAATCAGTATGAATCTTATATGGATTGAAAAGCTTATTAAATGAGCTTCAAATTGAGCGGTAAATCATTTGAATCGGATAATTTTTGAATGAGTTATGGGACTTTTTAAGAAAGAACGAATTTTCATGTTTTTGTACTCTAAAAGTTACATTTCTTCATCAATTATTATTATCGAGGCTTTTGACTTGACCAATGGGGATTTATCGTGCATCAATAATATGAAAAGAATTGCTTTTTTCTTTGCAGACTGTTATTGTAAATGTTATATCAACATATATCACATATGGGTTGAAAAAGTTATTAAATGAGATACAAAACGACGTCTCATTTATTCCATTCACTTGGAGCTTTGAATTTGTTTATTCATGGTGAAGTTATCAACAGAATGAAGCTGTTTATGAAATTTTA
>NW_021680568.1:314776-342429 GCF_001412515.2 Diachasma alloeum
TCCATTCCATCCAATAGATAAATTCTGATAAGCAATAATAATTTGATTTTGGAATATCACGCTGCGAAAATTCAAATTTTTTCCTCTTCATGAGGAAAATTTCCTCGGTTATTGTCCAAATCTGTGTAAGTACCTAATGCTTAAATATGGAAAGATCACATTTACGTTCAAAAAATTGACACCAAACTGATGCCCCATTAAAAGTGCATTGATATTTTCCATTTTTCAAAATCATTTATTGGTAATGATGAAGCTTTCGATTCGATCCGTCAATTTGTATGACGAATCAATTTGAACATCGTTATCATTTGTGAAGTTGTCAGGAGAATGAAGTGAAGTTTCTGTTTAAAGTTGGTTTATAGTTGGTTAATTTAATTGTCACAATAATTATAATTATTTCTGATATAAAAATTAAAACATGATTAAAATATAATAAAAAAATGGACATAATGTAGGATCACGTAAGTCGGGGGATTTATAATTCATGAAAATGACGACAAATATCAATTTCATGCAACCTAGGTAGCGCGCGCGAAGCGCGCGATCTGCCTAGTTTTGAAAAAAATAATGAAATCTGCCTAAAAATACAAAAACAAATGTTTTCGTAAAAAAAACTGGGCAAAGAAAAAGTTTTAGTTGATTCCTACTGGGAAGTGGAAGTTTTTGAAAAATACATAGAAATAGAAAAGGAAGCCAAGTCAGGAATGTTGCATAAATGGTGATAGTGCACAATCAGGTTTCTATACGAAAAATAGTTCTCAATGGAATAAGTATTCTACAAAAATTCTCCGTGAGATAAAAAATCAGTAGGAGCAGGACCAACGTTCTTGGCGCGGAGTTTTTCAACTCACTGTCTGTATCAATCTAATCCTCCATCCTTTGATCCGCGCCAAGGACGTTGGTCCTGAATGTCAAAATCCAACGAATATCATGCTTTCATTCGGAAGCAAAAACGAAATTTAATTCATGTTTTTATGGGGAATGTGAAAAATTATCCTAGCCTTCTCTAAAAGTGTATCATGAATCATTGTTTCCTCATTTCTATCCCGAAATATAGTAAAAATTAATATATGATGATCAAATTTTATTCTGCGTTAGAGAAATTTTATCCTGCTGCATAATAAGTTTTACCCTTCTAGTCCAATAATTCTTATGTAGACAACAACAAAAATTCTAGAATGGTTGGTACATTTTACCCTACCGGTACAGTAATTTTTACACTACCGGCACGGTAATTTTAATTGTTGTCAGCATAAAATTTCTCTAACGTAGAATGAAATTTGATCATCATAAAAAGTAAAGGCTTCGTATAGGATACTTCTCTATAAGATACCTCGCGGTCCGAGCGTTCGTGGCCTTATAAGATACCTATGGCCCCGGTTATTTTTCGACGGCACAAGAGTAGTTATAAGGATCAAACGGTGTGAAGGGTCAAACGGAAGAGACGAACGAAGTGATCATCAGGGTCTAATGACCTTAAGAAGGGGTCATACCACTTTTTTCAAGTAATGGAAATATACATAGATTTTTGTTTCACTTTTCCCATCGAAAAATTGTAATTTTTTGTCTGTGCGATACAAAGTCAAAACATTAAACACATATAAATTGATTAGTTATCGATATTCACTCAGCAAAAATAAAAATTTCATTGAATTCGGGCATAACGAGCGAGGTATCTTATTTGAAACCCGCTGATCCCTATTTTTCGTCTCTCTATAAACGCGCGTAGTGGGGGCAAAGGGGTTCCCGGAATTCCACTCTCCTACTATTTCTAAGATATCTGATACGAAGGCTCTACTGTATTAATTTTTACTAAATTTCGGGTAGAAATGAGAAAACGGTGACTCATGCTACACTTTTATAGAACGGTAGAATAATTTTTATCAAAAATTTCTCTCCGTGTAGGCATTCCTATGTACCATAGTAACCATTATCGTGGGACATAGTCAGCATTACCATGTGACATAGTGAGCATGACTATGGAGCATAGTGAGCATTACCATGTGACATAGTAAGCATTACCATGTGACATGGTAAGCACTACCCCGGAGCATAGTAAAGATTACTATGTTTGAACAGTTGAAAACCCTTCTACTGTGTTACCATAGTAATCTCTCCTATGGCCATGGTTATATTTACCATTCAATTCTCTCTGTGCATGCATCTCTTGGAACGGTAGGCATTACGCTCTGGCTTACACCGTGAATTGGGTGGGTTCCTCTTGGCAGTCGCGGTTGACGACAGTCTATAGATTCTCATCGGTCGCAACCGAGCCCCCCCCCCCTTCCGCGCCGCCATAATGATAAGGTCTAAACCCGGACGGGAGAAAATATAATGAAAAAAATGTCAAAAAGTTCATACTTCAATGATTTATTATCTGCTTCAACGTGAACAATTTTTAAAAATTTTCTCCTGTAGCAATACTGAGAAGGCGAAATCAACAAAAATAATTATTTAGATAAAATACACTGTCCCGAGGAATTCTCTTTTGTTTTTTCTGTAAATGAGGAATACAATTTTCTAGAAAAATAAAATATCCATAAAGAAACTTGAAAAAAATACAGAAACCAATGGAAACCAGCCAAATCAAGACTCAATAAAAAATCAGCAAAGATAGAACCAACGTTCTTGGTGCAGGTCAGAACATGGAAGATTAGGTTGATATTAGGCAGTAATTGCAAAAAATTCGCACCAATGACGTTAGTTCTACCTTCACTGATTTTTTATTGAGTCCTGACTTGGTTTATTTTCATTGGTTTCGGTATTGGTTTAAGTTTTTTATGGAACTTGTATTTGTCTAGAAAATTGTCTCCCTTATTTCTCGTAAAAACTGAAGAAAAATTTTTCTTGGCACAGTGTTTTTCATAAAAATAATTATTTTTATTTTCTAGGAAGATTCAAACCCCGAAAACATACTTGCCCCCATGTAATTCATGAATTTGATTGATAATTTTAATTCTTTGAAAACATGGTAAAATTTTCTCACAAAGAGCAAAATACCCTTGCGGATCACCTTACTTTTCACGTTCATTTTGCGTTTATAATAAGTAAATGAGTCGGACAACAAAATTAGTGGAGTACAGCGAGAAGAGAGAAAGAATAACATTCTCTATCTCTCTCCCTCCTTCATGCGCGAGGCTGATTCACACTGTTACCAACTTGGAAATTCAAAACTCACACCTGGGGCCCGGATATAATGTGAGCTACGAAAACGAAAATAGGAACTCGTTGCTAGGCGCGTAACTTTTTCAATATTGACTTGAAGAAAAGTGGGCATATCAATGAAAAACTTGTGAGCGACTTATATGATGTAACTAAGGGTATTTTCCATGTAGCTTCTCTCGTTTTTATTTTATTGCCTTCTTTCCATTTTAACACTTCAGGCCGAGAAACTACCCCCTCCACTCCTCCGGATCATACTTATTCAATAAAATAAAAAACATATAAGCTACATGGAAAATACCCTTAGTTACATCATATAAATCGCTCGCAAGCTTTTCATTGATGTACCCACTTTTTTTGTTTAAGTTAATATTAAGAAAGTTAGATGGATAATAACAAGTGCCTATCTTCATTTCCGCATTTCACATTATCTCCGAGCTCTACGTGTACGTTTTGGGTTTCGAAGTTGGTAACAGTGTAAACCAGCCTCGCGCGTGAAAGAGGAAGAGAGTGAGCGTATGTTGAGTATGTCTTTCTCTCTTCTCCTTGTACTCCACTCATTTTATTATCCGACTCATTTCCTTATTGCAAACGCAAAATAAACATGAAAAACGAGGTGATCTGTAAGAATATTTTGCTCTTTGCTAGATAGACATAATCCGGAGGTAGTGGAGGGGTAGTTATTTCGTGTATAGATACTAGACCAAGTCAAAAAAAAAAGAATATTTTTTTTCCGGAGCCTATTGTTTACTACTTCCAGAAAGGTGAAAAAAAACAGCTGTTAAAATTTCAGCCCTTAATGAAAATATTTAGAGGTCGCGCATTGCGATTCTCCATTTTCCATAAGATTAACATGGGGAGAACTGAGTCTTTTATTTCCGATTTTTGTAACTCGAGAGCGGATGAAGGAAAAAGTTATTCACAGATTTCAGTATGTTTTACATCCTCAATTGTACCCTCTCTTTCCCTGATGGCCAATACCATGTTCTCTTTAACTTCCAATGGAACTAACGTATCAAAAAACGCTAGAGGTGCCAGCTGTTCTGTTAGATGCCACAGATGTCATCTCATTTCATTGAATGCTGCCACCGCCACAATAGCATTGATCTTTTTGAATTTAAGCAAATCCTGCAATAAAGAAAGATCTTGCCGAGGAGCTTTGATGGCTCTTCCCGAGTGGAAATTCTGTTCAGGTCTCGATCAGAAACTGATCAAGTTCGATCCGAAATTCTGATCAGACATGTTACGCCTCCACCTTATGTTTTTCCACTAGGGTTTCTCCACCTACCATCATTAGGCATTAATTAAATTTAACCGTTTTGAGAGAAATAATTAGTAACTTCCTAGCCGGGAATTGAACCCGGGAGCTCCCAATGTCGCGTCGGATGCTCTTACCATCTGAGCTACCAGGACACTTACGAATTTCACTCTCAAATTGACTCATACCCGAGTGAAAGTTCTGTTCAGGTCTCGATCAGAAACTGATCAAGTTCGATCCGAAATCCTGATCAGGCATGTTACGCCTCCACTTTATGTTTTTCCACTAGGGTTGGTGCCATGAACCACACTTTTACATAAAAATTAACTATGAAGATACCAATGTGGCGAAGAGCATTAACATTAGACCGTTTCACTTTTCAATCATGAGATACTTTTTTCACCGCGTCGCATAAAAACGGATACATTTTTGGACATAGAGGGACATCCATTCACCGGCTCACTGTCGGATAATTCTTCGCGCGACTCATTGATAAAAACTTTTTCCCATAAGAATAACACGTGAAAATCGGTTTATTCAGAAAAACTCGAACTGCGTGATCGACTTCTGTTGTATCACCATAATTATCTTCAGAATCTGTCAGGATATATATCATCCAACAAGGGAGAGAAAAATAATTGAAAAGAATGACTGAGGTAGACAACAAAAGTGATGAAAAAACTCAAAATTTCTGAATTTGGTGAAATAAAGCATTAAAATGGAGAGGAAAAATCTCAAAACTATTACACAACTTCAAAAATTTGTGGGATTCTATTCGAAATAATTATGCCATTATTTTCCATTCTTGTCAGTTGAATTCCATTTCTACTGAGCCTAATAATTGAATAACCAACAGATCTCTCCACTCAAATTTCCCTCTGCAGCCTTACAGATATTTCTCCTACTATTATCACTATTTACTTTGTCATAGAAGCTCCATTCTAGTGGCAATGCCGATCTACAAATGAAAAAATTGAATAAAAAAAATACTCCACGGGATTTGAACCCACGTTCTCTATGGAACTCATTTTGATCACTTGTACGCTAACCACTTCGCAAATTACGGTGCAGACATTCGGGAATTTTCGGAAAAAATCGCAACTAATTCGGTATTCATTGTTTTTCCATATTAGTATCCATTCATTACCGTCAGTGCTTGTTTAGACTTATCTGTGAGCAATTGCTAACATCGTGCCGTTATTTTTCATAGGACGAAAGTAAAGACGCTGTCAACAAATGAAGTGAAATATTGAAGAGTGGGAATAAAAATGAAGAAATTAAAAGAGACGATTTATTTGGTTGGTTATGAAGAAGAAAAAATCGTTGGTTGCAAGCTGCCGACGATTAAGCAGGTTTTGAGTATTTTCTTCTACAAATATAACACGTTGAAGTTTCCTGTTAGAAAATGTTCATCATAGACAATCAAAGAAGAAAAGACTTTCTGGGAAAAACCTCAGATCCCAACACGAAGAAGTGAAAGTATTATTAAAACACTGGAAAATGTTTATGGTGAATGGAAATCACTCCGGAAGAATTGCTCTAGGCGGAACTCGCCGACTCAGAAACAGAAAGAAGATGATTTTCAAGGTCGTATCAATGCATTATTCGATATTGCCGAACAGAATGCATTGGTGACATTGACAGGTGACCGGCGACAATTCTTGCAATCTCAACGACAGAGTACTCGACGTGGCTTTGTCACCAGTTCGTCGATTGATGTGAATATTTGTGAAAATAATAACAACAGAAGAAGTAATTGATTTTATATTTAAATTGCACAATAGGGGAGGTAGGGTAATGGATCCAAACTCCTAACTCTGAATGAAACAGACGATTCTCAAGATTTATTCCACAGTTCCTCTTGATTCCTGAATTTCGTTCATCTTTCGTATACCCCTCCGGGGTTAGAATTGAATTGAATAAGTTGATTGATCGGATGTCCTCGATGTCGAGTATGGAATCGGATGATTCTTACGTTACTGTAGGATCAAACGAACAATCTCAAATTTCGAGGACGAGCTGGATCTTCCACCTGCTAAAAAAATTGATATCACCACTCCGAGTATTTCGCATGCCCTAGATGGTGCAAATTTAAGTGGAAGAAAAGCCACTCGTATTATCGCGGCAACATTGGTCAGTACCGGTCTCAATTTGAATGACTACAATTTTATTTGCAGTACCATTCACAGGAGACGGGAAAAACACCGAGCAGAATATGTACAAGAATTGAAGCAAAAACTCAAAGTTGCAGAATCTCTGGAATGCATTTTGATGGAAAACTACTCCCCGATATTTCAGGATCAGAAATTGTCGACCGACTTCCAATTATCATCTCTGGATTGAACACAGAACAATTGCTTGGTGTACCTAAACTCGATTCTGGGACTGGAGCCAAGCAAGCAGAAGCAATTATTGAGACGATTAACGATTTCCAAGTTACAGATCGCGTAAAAGCGTTATGCTTTGACACGACAAGTACGAATACGGGTAAGCAATTTGCACTCCACACATCGAGAGATTATTAGTCGCGTATTAGACATGAGACCTTTTTCTAGGACGGTATAACGGAAGCTGTGCTTTACTCGAGATAGCGCTGGGTAGACGTTTGCTCTATTTACCCTGCCGACATCACATTGATAAGCAGTTATTGAGAGCTGTTTTCGAATTATATTTCGGTAAAACCACTGGTCCCAGCGTATCCATTTTCAAAGAATTTGCTAAAGCTTGGATTAGAATCGACAAAAAGAATTTTGAGAGGGGGACAACCGATGACATTGTCGACAAAAATCTGCAAGACCTGGATAGAACTTATCTTTTGGATTTTATCACCAACCAGTTGAAGGTACTAACGATATTCAGTAGCGAAGTGGTGAATCGAGTCAAGTAGATTTCGACTATCGGCCACTTTTGGATCTATATCTCGAAGTCTAAAACCGATAGATTTTTTTTTTCATTATCTTTTTTGTAGTCCTCAAGTCGGTCACCAAAAAGGTCATTACGAAAAATTCGTCATCACCCCCAAATTCAGAGATTCCGCAAAAACTCAGCTATGAACCAAGTCGTCCCAACTCGGTTCACCGTTTCGCTACCGGATTCGATTACCATTTCATAAGAAGTTGAATGATTACATTCACACTTAAATGAATATCCACTTAATGTTACAGATGCATCAACCCAGAGGCGACTATCGAGAATTGTTGGAATTGGCAAAGATTTTTCAGGGAGAATCAGAAAATTACAATTTCAAGAAACCGGGGGCAATGCATCATGCACGATTTTTGTCGAAGGCGATCTATTCGTTGAAAATGTATTTGTCCAGGAAGGAATTCATTCTTGGAACTCGAGAAGAATGCAGTTTGAGAGATTTGCCTGTTTATTGTAAGATTTTACATTCATGCGTGGTTCAATGCACCACTTGCTATTAAGGCCCCAAATACTGATCTCAAGCTATTGCATTCATTGATCGATCACGAAGTAATGAATAAGAGAGTATCAGTAGCAGTTCGATAAAAATTATCGGAACATTTATGGTATTTCTCAGAAGATTTGGTTGGACTGGCACTGTTTGATGATTCGGTCTCATCTCATGACAAAATTCAGGTGGTCAAATATATGCGTGAACGAGTCAGTAACAGCACCAATGCTAAGCGATTCATCGTCACAGAAGCGAAATTGGAATCATTCCATTGTAAAAACGTAATTTCGTTCGAGAGTTTTTCCGAATAAACCGATTTTCACATGTTATTCTTATGGGAAACAGTTTTTGTCAATGAGCCGCGCGAAGAATTATCCGACATTGAGCCGGTGAATGGATGGAGAGCATGACTTACTCGTACATGTGGTAGAAATTGACAGACCTCTTTCTATAAACTGGCTCAGACCCAATAACTAAGATTAAAATCATTACGAAAATGTCTGAGCAAATATGAAATAATAATTCATTTTGGCAGTGGAAATTATTAATGAAAAACTCACTAAGAGTTTCTGCATCTTCTTGATCATCCCCTTCACACGAATTCACTGGTGACTCGGTGGCAGCAGTCTTCTCTCCACTCGTTGACTCATTTGATGAGTTGTTGACAGAATTTGCATTGCAGTTAGTTGAGGTCCCCTGGTAATCTGATGTTGGAAGTCGTGATGTTGTTGGTGAATTGATTGAGTGGGAAACCCAGCGTTTTCCATCACGTTGAGAAACGAAAAATACTTTCTGATTCGCAGTCAAGGCATTCATTACATCCTTGGGTGAAATATCAACCAACAGATCTACATTCTGCTGGAAAATTTCTTCTTCATTTCGTTGTGAAGTAGATCTCTTGCGACTAGCATTGTTTCTCGAATTTTGCCACTTCGTATAAAGTGTTTCCAATTTCAAAACACAGCTTTTCATCGTTCTCACTGGAATTCCAGCTGAGTCCCACTCATTCGTGACTGCTTGTAGGATTCTCGTTGCACTTTGCCTGATCGTGTGATTATTTCCATGATGTTCATAAAAAAATAATCACCTACTCTATCGACACACTGGTAAAATGCAACAGAATAAAAATTGAATCATCAAAAGAAAAATTGATGATAATTTCCATTCATCAAATTTCGGAAAATAAAAAATATTTGAACCATGTAACAATGAAATTTGACAGATATATATACATATTCAATGCGTTAATGATATAATTCCATAAGAAAATGAGATGATCTGCCGAAAAGCCTCATTACATTTATTGATAAATCTGATAATTTGGCTGTTAACAACTGTAAAACCTAAACATCAAGGTACTTACAAAATTTAACTTGGAATAACTTTCGAACGCGTAGATTCGTCATAAAATTCCGAAGAATTCTTCGTAGAGCGTTGAATTTCCTATGAGACCTGAAATTTTCATCATTTTTCCTTCATCTGTTCTCGAGTTACAAAAATCGGAAAAGCAAAACTCAGTTCTCCCCATGTTAATCTTATGGAAAATGGATAATCGCAATGCGCGACCCCTAAATATTTTCATTAAGGGCTGAAATTTGAACAGCAGTTTTTGTTCACCTTTCTCGAAGTAGTGAACCATAGGCTTCGGGAAAAAAAAATTTTTTTTTTTTACTTGGTCTAATAGATACCCAGCAGCACTCGGCCTGAAGTGTTGGACAGTCGAAGCCACAAATTTTTCTTGGTCGATACGCTGTCGCGTATCTCGATGTGTAAAAATTTAAGTTAATCGGTTGAGAATTGCATCATGAACACACTTGAAGAATCAATTGCTTTAAAGCGTTTTTCCGATCAATAAAGAAAATTAAAATTAGTTATGCCGTGAGAGACTTTACAAAACATCACGAGACAATATTTTGAAGGGATTGTGTCAGTCTCAGTGAACACGGAAATATTTGATCTCGTCTCAGTCTTAAAATACGCAGTATCGACTCCTTTCGTGATTCAATCTATCTCACCTCGGTTTCCAGATTTTCGCGATTTTTAATGTGTGGAAAACCGGGATGAGACAAAGCGAGAAAAAAACGACATTTTACTTGAAAAAAAAATGACTTGAGACTGAGATGAGATAAATTGACTCGGAATCATCACGATCTCTCCAAAGTATTGTCTCATAAAGTCTCTCGCGGCATCACTAATCAAAACATCATTTATTGTCATTTTTACTCCGAACGGCAGCTTCGTAATGGCGTTCAAATCCAAGTTTTGGATTTTTCGTGTTATATCGATCCATTAGTATACAAGCCCTCAAAAAATGGAATGTTTAGACACAGCTCATATGCATGGATGTATGTATGTGTGTATATAACACAGCTTTTCTTCAATTGTTCGGCAATGAATGTATAGAATTGAATCATTTTTCCTCATACATATTGTCAAATTTCATCCATCGACAATAGTTAAAATTCAATTCATGTATTAATTTCTTTATTGAATTCTTCAGTGCTAGAAAATTCGCGTACTCATATTACCAGTAAATTCATTATTTTATGAACTGTCAAAGTCTAAAAATTAAATGGTTGATCCTACTATACTGATTGCATGTGAACAGACATCAGTAACGTCATGTTCTGACACTCCGGAAGATTTTATATATATACTATACGTTTATTCTAACATATACAAATCTTTCGTTGAACATATACGTGAAAAATAAACGGATAAAAAATGGAAAGAAAAAGAGTGGAGTGGGGTAGCAGATGGTTCAATTTACTGAAGGTTTTATGCAAACAAACTCACCGTTTATTTGACTTGAGGCAGCGATGCGATAGTCCTTTAATTTAAAGTCCTGTACTCACCATATCAGTACCAGAACGGAGAATTTGGGAAAATTGTGAGCGAGAGTGATGCACGTATTTTCTCGGTGTGATATATATGGTTAACAGTTGACGGTGCAGTACTGGTTTTGCGCCCGATTCCCGAGCTGGACAAACAGAAGGGGTGGCCCTGAGTAAATAGTTATTGTTTGCCACTGCCGTTGGATGAACCAGTTAGGGGTTCTATCATTCGTCGTAACCACCCTGCCAGATCTCAATTAGTACGACACTCACTTAGTGCCATCGATGTTATCCAATGACAAGTCAACAAATAGGAGAAGATGACGAAGTGGTATTATGAGGAAGGAGAAGTTTTCTTCACCATTAAAATTATAAGATCGGATGAACCACAAACCATTATAGTAAAATATGCGCCAAAGCTTGAGTTATTAGGAATAACATGATTCATTCTGTAATTAGAAGTTTACACTACTTGCCAGCTATCATACTTAGTTATAATTTGAATTGAGAATGTAAAGTCAGGTATTTCTGTCGTATATGTAATGAACTAATTAAATTTTCAAGTTCTCGTTTCATAGTATAGAGGTACATGGACATGGGCCGCCCTGAATCAAGCCTTTGCTCCATATGACGAATGGGGGGTCTGTCTAAGTATTAGTGCGCTGTAAGAAAATCATAGTGGCGGACGCACACCACTATAGAACGGCAAAACTTGGGTGTTGTGAAAAGCAGCAATATGCTGAACAATTGAAGCAAGAGAATAAAAACAATCAATTAGAAGTATTAGGATTTCACTTCATAAAATTAAGATGAATAAGACAAATCTAATGAATAAATTCGGAAATTTCAATTTCTAGACACAAAAATTAAATTGGGAAAAAATGGCTTTTTAGAAGAAAAATGAATAATGTCGTTTGTTCCTCCAATTATCTCGGTGATAAGTGGACTTGAGCAAACATGCCAGGAGCCACTTGTTGTAAGGAATTCAATTTCCTATAAGAAATGTCGTTTTAAATTTTCTTATACAATTGATAATTTTCAAGTTAAATCGATAATTTCCCCAAAATTTGAAATTTGAAATTTTTTTAACAAGATATCAAAATGTCTCAATGACTATCGATTTCACCGGAAAATACAAAAAGTCATCTTTTATAGAAAATATAATCCTCTACAATGAAGGACTTTTGACATTTTATGGTAGGGCTGCTCGTTATCGCGATATTTGAAAAAAAATTAATTTGACGAATAACGAAGAATTAAAAAAAAGTATAGAAAATCGTTACAATGTACTCTATCTGTTGATAAACATGAAATTGAAAGAAAAAAATTCTCTTATGTATACATGATGGTACCCCAAATTAAAAAAATCGATTCAACAGGACTTTCCCTACCGATTTTGGAGTTTTTCTGTCGTTTTTTGGAGATTCGAAGTGAAAAACAAAGAAACAACATTTATAATTATTTTCATGTGTTTGGACACTATGCCACTGCGCCCCCAACTGTAATACGTAGGAGACGCGAGTTAATAATTTCAGAATATGGATTGTAACGGAATTTTCCATCTAGGACTGGAAAACCACGTTAACTCGCCCATTTCTCCTAGACTGAGAAAACTCCAAAAAAAAACTTATCGATGGGCGCCAGTCGTCCTTTGACCTCAAAGACGACAAACCGAATAAACGAACCTCAAACGAAAAACAAAACGAAGGAACCAGAAAATAATCATTAATCTAACACAAACGTAGAAATAAGGAGTCCAGGGGAAAGTGATAGGTTGTCTGTACTGCTCAGGGGGTTGGTTGTGGAGAGGGGTAGGTTCGGATGGAAAATGGGCCAATGGGTATTGCTAAAAAAAACAAATAACGTAACTCGAAACCGGAGTTAATGTTGTGTAATGTATCGAGGTTATATTCATAAAAAAAAAGAAAACTATACACAATTTTTTCAAAAAAAAGGTATCCAAATAATTTAGCAAAAGAAAAAGAAATACTAAATTAACTCAAAACAACTAATCTTAAAAAAACTGAGAGTAAGAGCACAATAAAAAGAGATTGGAAAAAAACACAATAATCTCACAAAAAAACACATTCTTCAATACACAATAATTATTGAGCAGACAAAGAGCCAGAGGACAAATGTTTAACGCGAACTTCCATCCTACGACTCAAATTCCCGTCAACACCACGAAATAGAATTAAATGTGCAACAAATCTCATGAAATCTAACACGCGTCCACGTCCAATGCAAAGAGAAAATCACGACTCTAATCAACTCGCGTTAACCAGCAACATTCTTACCATTCAGCGCGAAACCCGAATAATGAAAAAAAAATGGAACGGACCCGAGATCGTACGGAATCGAACAGCCGAATACACCACTCGGATCTCCACGTAATCCGAATGCAAAATTCTCATAATTATGCACAAAAAAAAAGGAACAATCGAACTCCACAATAATCCTCAAAAGAGTTCTGCGGCACAACTCCGCGATGGTTACGAAAACCATGCGGCAACGCGAGTCGAAACCCAAAATCTCATCTAAACTTCTGGTTAGATGCAAAATTGTCCCCAGAGGGGCATCGCCCAAAGGCACTCTACCCGAAGGCCATGGACTTGATGAGGTCTAGGCACCGACCCCTCGAATACTTGACTACTTTTCTCAACTAATCCTCGAATACGCACAAATCACTCAATTTATACCCCAAAAATGAAAAGAGCGAGTATCTAGCGTCAAAAGATAGAACGAGAGCGTTATATCCACGTAGTGGGGTCAGCCGCTGTGACGTAGCAAATGTCCAGCGCTAGGTACGAAGAAGCTGCTAAAGGAACACGTCAACCTAATAGCCATAAACGCGTAATTTGATTCAACTTGAACTGACAACAGACCAAAACAACAAAAGAAAATGAAACGGAGTGAAAGAGCGGTAATTGGCCCAGATAAGATCCACTAACTATCATGACCTCTTCGGGGCTGTATTCTCAAAGATTATCGGGGCAGAGACGTAAGACACATCGAAATTACAACTCAACAGAACATATAATGCACCATAAGACAAAACTTGATTCTCTAAACGTATAGCGACCTTGGCAATTCACATGGTTGCAACGGTCGCGATTGGCCGTGTGACCTTCCACCGAAACCCAAAACCGAAACTGTGTCATCCCGATAAATCCATACACTGAGCGCCAGCATTTCAGCTGGGTCTCCACATTTTCTCGAAGATTTAATGCAAGGGGGGATTCCTATCAATAATCGCGTAGCTCGATAATATTTTGGTTCAAACAACGAAAATTTCTGGGTCCCCGATAGTTAACACTATGTATTCGGAGTATAGTTAACTTTATACTCCTAACATATAGCACGTAAATACTATCCGGAATAACAATAATTTTTCCTCAACATAAACGATCACCGGACGGTCACTAACACGATAATTTTTCTTGTCCAAAATTTATTAAAATAAAAGGCTCTGGGTCTTTGTCTGACTCATGCTTAATCAGAAGTTCTCAATGGTCTATGGATCGTCTAAGGAATTCCCAGAATTCCTTACAGGATGGTGATTTCTAAAAAGCAATATAAGTATGATACAAGCTCTGATACCCGCCTCTTTGCCTTAGCTACCCCGCTTTACCCCGGTCTCCTCTATGTGAGCTTTTTTCCAAAAAAATTAGTTTTTCGAATATCATTCAAAAAATAATCGGCTATAATACCCCGAGAGCTTCAAAATGATCGGGTATTTGCCGATAATTTCGTTGCATACAAACGAATATGTCAAGTTTCGCGGGTTAAAAAAAGTCTCGAGCGCTTGCACGAGGGATTTTTCCTGCGAAACTTGACGCATTGGTTTCTATGCAGGGAAGTTTGAGGGAAATACTCCGATTCATTTTGAAGCTCGAGGGGTATTCGGCGGATTATTTCCCCGATCGCCATTTCGATAAATAGAATTATGGTACGCGACGTTATCGTGGTAAAATCGACAATTTTTTGTTATTCTGCTTGGCAACGAGAAAATTACTGAACGACGGGGTATTATCACGTATAATACCCGAAGATCTTCACAATTATCAGATATTTCCTAAATGTTTTGTTGCAAGGAGAGTCATCAGTTTTGCAGAGTACAATCCCGAGCGCGCAGCGCGAGCGGTTTTACTGCAAAACTGATCCCGATCGTTGATATGTAGGAAAACTTGACGAAAATATCCGATGAATTTTGAAGGTCGATAGGTATTCGGAGGACAATTTCTTCAATTCTGATTTTGTCCGATCAGGGTGCAGTGTTCGGGGTTACGGGACACATTTCACCAAAATGTGAGAAATATCGGTCAAATTCGTAGAAAACAATTCCCTGCAGACGGCAGCATTTGATGTCAATGTGGTACAACCTACCCTTTCGCATTTCAATTAATTAATTTATTTTCCCTCAGCAATGTGCCGTCGTTTTACCAAATTTTACCTATATAAAACCGTGTAGGTTGTACCAAGTGACCTAAAGTTAACTCAAGTTCAACCTTGATCTTGATCTTTCTAGGCTATAAAGAATGGTCAGAAGTCGATTTTCACGTTTTTAGCGTTTTTCTCGCCTCTCCATCGAAAAGTATTATAGTATTATAAGAGCTAGAACCATTCCAAATTTCAACTTGCTATCACCTTTTTTTCTCAAGTTACCATGCGTACAAGATTTTTCATAGAAAACCGAAAAACTGAAATATCTCCAAACTGTGTACTAAAAAATCTACATTTGCTGATTGATCTATATAGAGGCCATCAAGAAGTGTATTTCGAAAAAAAATTGAAATCGGTCCGGTAGTTTTTGAGGTATTGAGAAAAAACTAAATTTAAACAAATTGTAATCTCTCAGAAACTACTGGACCAATCGGGCTGAAACAGCGCGCCAAAGTTGAGCTCAATAATAGCTACAATGATAGCTACAATTCCAAAATTTTATCTACAAATTTTACCGTAGTTATGTTGATTTTTCTTGAAAGTAATCCCTAAAAACCTAAGTTGTCGAATACATACATACAGACATGACACTAGAAACATCATATGTTCATCATAACATTCTCGTCCATTTGCAATTAAAAGCAAAATTTCCAACTGCGCACGTTTTTTGAATAATTTTCAACACGTGAATGTCGATTTTACTCATTTTTAAATACAATGACATATGTTATTTTTCATTGAAGTCACTCATTATGGAGATAGTGAGATGTTTGAGGATGTTTAACTCAATAATTTTTTAATTTTTTTCAAAGGATAAACAGAGTTTTCTTCCTCGTGTCAAACGATAATTTGATTTTAATCTAACATTCGAGTTGATTATTCAGAGGTAAAATAGATAATATGCACTTAATGCAGGCGGACCCAAAGTTATAAATATCTGCACTATCTTCCTGGATAGCGCAAGATTTTCCTTGGCCATTGAATTTGGTATTTTTTCACATTGTCCTCTATTTTTAATTTTATTCTTGGAGTATTTCAGTGGATGAATTATCAATTTGGAAATGAATCCCATATGAGCCTGTATATAAGAAAAAAAATGAGTTGATGCTTTCGCGGCCAACATTATTATTCATTGATACGGCTTTGAGATGGAAGCCGTGTTCAGTCGTGTTCAGGTGTGCATCATCAGGGCTAGGTTGCTCCGATACTGAAGGCTTCCCGAAGCTCCCCGTTGTAAGGAAGTCTTTATATCTCTCCTGACCCCTGGAGGGGGGTAGGTGAACTGGTGGTGGTGTTCCAGTCAATCAAGATGTTTTTAAATGATTAGCTGATCAATTAAAAAACAGGGAGAACGTTGTGCCAAATTGGATTGGTTTGATATCCTCGATTCCTATTGAGATTGGTCAGATATTTTTGGATCTCAAGACCCTCACGATATTTGCTGGTAAAATATCCTTCTGAGCTGGCAAGTCCTGTGTCCATGCACTGCTCAGCCAGTACAGATTGCGAGATATGGCCATTTCTTGCACAATGGACATATCTCGTTGATGTTCTTTGATCCGTATACTGATCCTCCACCCGTTTGCACCTATGTGCACTTTTCCACAAGAACAAGGGATTTTGTACACCCCTGGGAGACTCACAAGGAACCCTAGACAGGTGTCCGCCTCCGATTTTGATGAAAATTATATATGTTATAGAGGAGTCAAAACTACTAATACGTGGATTTTGGGGGCAAAACTGTCCTCTGAAGTTGACCACTTCTCAGGGTATTTTGTCATTTACATATATAAAGAGAATACTCAGACAAATATTTTGCCATGTAAGAGGAAGCTCACGATGAATGATGAATCTGTGAATTAAAATCATCCCCAGAGGTTGAAATTTAGGGGGTGAACTATTAAAAAAACTATTGCTCAGAATTTCATGGAACCAATTCCATTCGAAAGAGCATTCGAAAAGACAGAATACCTTTTTTTTCATTTTTTCACAGATTGCAATTGAACGGCGAAAAAAATTAATTTCTTGTAATTTTTCAATTTTGAAATTTTTCATGGTGTAACACAAAGCTCGTGAGAACTGATAAGATGAACAATGAAATTCATCCCCGGGGTTGCTGAATGTGGGGGCCAACTACCCTCCTAGAAAATCATTTTTCAAATGAAAAAAAAAATATAATCTAAAATTTTATAAAATCATTATTTGCAACAGAATGAGATAAATACGGAGTAAGTTCTTCGTTCTTTTTTTTGTTTGTGGAATCTGAATATAGAGGCAAAAGAAAATTCAATCATCTGCATTTTCGAGAACGAAATACGTGTTCTTGAAGGTTCTGATGAAGCAGTGCAAGGGACTAGTACTGGGAATGGATAAATTTGGCCAGTGATCATGGAAAATTCGAAAATTGTGTAGAGTATAACAAATTAAGAATAACATACAATTGAGGTGGTCCTACTATATCGATGTTTATATGTTTATATGCAGGACCGCAACGGGATCGTATGCGGCAGAATAAAAATATCGATTCGAATGTGACTCCTATCGTTTAAAAATAAAATCATGGGAACAAATATGTGTGTTTGGCTTTCCTCTTTCATGCAATTCACGGTCAGTCTACCAAAATCTGTCGAGAGAAACTGTCTAGCAGTGAGTATTATGTTTCGTGACCGTTTTATGATGAAAATTTATCCAATCAACGTCATCAGACTTCTGATGGCAACGTTTGAAGTTTTAAATCTTGCTGAAACGTTCGTGAACAATGCGGAACGCGAATTAGTGGATACTTTCCAAACGATTTTATTTCGATCCATGGAGGAATACAATAGTGTGGAAATGATTGAAGAAACATTCCTGGATTTTCAAGAGCTTTATAAAGATATAGGAATGATAGCGGTTGAAGATAAAGAATTTCAACCACATAATAAAGAATCATCTGAAAGTTGTTCGGAAGATGAGGAACTTGTAGATTTTTACTATAAGCGGAAACCAGTAGAATTCTGGAGAAGTGCAAAGACGAAACAAATCTTTCTGTGAAAAAAGTTTCGAATCGATTCAAAATGGTGAAATCCTGTCGACAGTTACGTCGTTGGGTACACCAAATCAATTGTTCACGACACTGACCTACGCAGGTGGGCTCTGCAAGCTCGGAAAGACATAGTATTTGAAGACATTCGCTTCACGGCTTCTCTCTTTTCCTGGTTTTGAAAGAATCTTCTGGAACTTTTGGCCCATCGTGGAGCAGAATCTTTTCAGACCATCCAATGGTTTTGTTACTACATCAAAAACGGGGAAACTCACTTCAGATAAGATAATGTTCAAGACACAAGAGCACATGATATTCTCTATACATTAATCACTATCATTAAAATGTTCTCAATTTTTAGAGCATTTCAAACCTGGTTGAAGGAAGCTTTTCTCCCGAACGTTCGACCTAAAAGTCTATTTCTGATAGATTCGTGGAACGGTCCCTGCCTTGAGGCGGTATGAGAAGCAACACCTCCAAATAAATAGTTATGAACTATGTTGATACCCAAAGGTACCACTGGAAAGATTCAACCCCTCGATGTATTCGGTGTTAGAATATGGAAAAGTTATGTCCGTTACTTTTCGGATGCCGTTGTCCTCCTTGGTCATTATATTAATTTTCATTTAAGGAATAATATAATAGAGTTATAATCTTTAGTTCATAATTAGTTATCTTCACCAAGATATCAAAATTTATTTCATTATGCTTCGATTAACGGGGGTTATATGATTAAAAAACCGGATGAGTTTGAGAATCCCGTCGATTTTGCCTTCCTGCAATCTTCCCATCCCCACTGAAACATTGAGGACTGTACCAATGTCGCTATAGTTCGATGCTCATGGTGCAAAAAATCTCTTTGTTTGTGGTGTTTTTGTATGAATACCATTTCTGTATGAATTACGATCCCTAATATTACCTATCTAGAATATTGATGATTCGGAAAATGGTACTAAAATCATAATATGTGCAAAAAATTAATGCTATGAACCATAACATTATTAGAAATGTTTATTTGGAATCCCATTCTTGAGTAATTACTATAATTATTGTCATATTTCCATATCGAGTTGCCATCCGATGCTTGTCATTTTAGGAAACCTGTCATGGCGATTCATTGAGAGAAACTACATGAAAGGTAAATAGGCAGCAGATTTGACGATTTGCAAATTATTAGTAATCTACTCGACGGGTTCGAATTTCAATTGAAGAAAACAACAACAAAAAAGGTACTTTGTATCTTTTCTTTACGTTGCAAATAGGAATGATTTCATAAAATTTTAAATCATGTTTTTTTGTTTCATCGAAGACTTACAGGTCACACTGTCAGGAGGTTACTTACCCCCCACATTCACCACACCGGGTACGAATTTGACTGTTAATCCTTTCATCCCACATAAGCTTCGATTTACACCGCGGAAAATTGAAAGACAGGAAAATTACTAGAAATTGATTTTTTCGCCGTTGAATTGCAATTTGTAAAAAAAATGCAAAAAAAGTATTCTGCCTTTTTGAATGCTCTTTCGAGTGGAATTGGTTCCATGAAATTCTGAGCAATAGTTTTTTTTGTTAATTGAAGAAATAATTTTTTGCGGGAGTAGTTCACCCCCTAAATTTCAGCCCCTAGTGATGATTTTAATTCACATTTTCATCATTCATCATGAGCTTCCTCTTACATGGCAAAATATTTGTCTGAGTATTCTCTTTATATACGCAAACGACAAAACATCCTGAGTAGTGGCCAACTTCAGAGGACAGTTTCGCCCCCAAAATCCACGTATTAGCCAATAAGGAAAAATACGTGTCCTTTAGTTTTGACTACTCCATAACAGATATAAGTTTCATCAACATTGGAGGCGGACACCTACCTAGGGTTCCTTGTCAGTGATGGTCTCCGGTCCTTAATACGGGGAAGAATTCGTCCAATTTTCGTTGGTGGTTTCAATATTCTCCTGATGTCATGCTTCCTTAGTACCTTGCTATTGTAATAGGTCGTATTTTGAAGATACGGAAAAACAGCCTGTCTTGAATGATCTACCTTATCAGCAGGTTAAGTCTCAACTGAGTGCTTGTTTTTCAGCCTGTGCAAAACACGGCGGACTTGTTTACTTTAGTATCCATTGCTATTGAAGGCTTTATCCAGGTGTTCAACTTCATCTTTCAGGTGTTCAGGTTGAGAAGTAGTGACAGCTCGGTACATAAGAGAGCTTATTACTGCGTTCTTTTGAGAAAAGTGATGGTGTGAGGAGGCTTTAACAACAACAAGGTATTAATCCTGTTGATCCCCGAGCTGTTGTCATCTATGATTCACATCCTAAAAAAATATGAATCTTCAATTTGACCACAGAACTCGTTTTTGTGGAAGTTTTTGAGTAAAATTAGAGGAAATTACATGAATAACGAGGTATTTGAAAACAACTCAATTCATCAAGATGAACAAGTTTTATTGGGGTGAAAAAAGAGGTTGCCATTTTAAAAAAAGCACTTCGTGTTTGCAGCTTGCAAGCATGAGCTTGAAAGCTCAAAATAATAAATGCATCAAATGACTCTCTCGATACCCTACAATTTTTGAATACAACATTTGTTTGTTACTTGCCCGTCTTAAGAGATATTTGGCCCCATTTTTTCAAATGGGACACCCTGAATGTTATATTTTTGCTTACCCCTTATCTACGTTATATCTTTCCTTATCCCTGGAGGAGGTGCAAGTGGACTGGTGGGGGGGTATTCCAGCCCATCAAAATGTTTTTAATTGATCAGCTGGTCATTTAAAAACATCTTGATTGGCTGGAATACCTCGACCACTCTACCTACCCCGCTTCAGGAGTCGGGAGGGATATAAGAACTTCCTTACAATGAGGAGTATCAATATCGAAGAAAGATAACCCTGATGATACGGACTGAAATGTTCGAATCTAGACGCGGCATCCATCCGGACGCCATGACAATGAATAACAAAAGAATAGTTCATTTTATTCCGTCAAAGCTACCGCAACTAACTGTTCTTCATCATTAGAAATGTTGGTTTCATATTTTCCTCCATGAAAATAAAAAATTACAGCATTTTCCTCAAGCAAAAAAAAACTATTGTCGAAAAATAGCTAAACATCCTTGAAGAGTTAAATCACTTGAAGACATAATAAATTAAACTGAAAATTTATGTTTTGTTCTACATAACTCTGTATTTTTTTGCACCACGAATATATCGAGTATATATTGATGTACGAATCATATGGAAATTGAAAACAAAAAAATGATGGATACTGGCTGAGTAGTAATGCAGACAATGATTACTGACAATTTGCCCTACAGTTACTGACGCAATTCCGTGGCAAAATTCAAGCAAGTTTGAAGGGGCTCAATAATAAATATCAATATCATGGCGGCCATTGCTGTCAATCGGCTATAGAAGTCATGAAATAAAATTTGATCGTAAACCTTTGTCAAGGGAGCTGCAAATGTCTACGGGGAATTGTTATTGTGGCCAGACATAGCACAAGAATGGCGATTATGTGCGGGGTTCAGGGGCCGGTGCTCACTCAGCGATATGAGTGATCAGAATTGGAACAATTATTCTTATAGAGAAAAACAGGTTTTGGTCTTCAGATCCCCGGTATTGAATCTCTTGACAGAAGAAATTGTTGAATTGTTTGTAATGAGATTTTCTCGTTACGGGTTGAAATCCCCTCAAAAAGATATGAACTCTCATGCAAGATATGAAGATGTAAACTCTTAACTTATTGATGAGAGACAGTTAGTGACATCTAGAGGCGGCTGAAAGAGCCGCGACTGGATGAGAAGAGCCACAGACCGATGACAGGCTGAAGGCATAGCGGTTTTGGGTGGAACCGCGACCCCTGGAAGTCTAGAGGACGTAACTAGACTATCGCTATTTTAGAATTCGCCCAGCATGTGCTAGGGGAAAAGGGGCCGACGTACAGGCTATCCAACTGAGCGATTCTAAAGGCTATGTCGGAGTAGACTAGGGACCAATGGCCAGGTGAAAGGACTGGTACCTCCATGATCCCGTCGGGTTGATTGGTGGGGATAGGGTAACGGAATGACCTATCGTCGCCGAGATACCCAGACTAGAAGGGAAGGCCCTAGTAAGATTCCGAGTTAGTCGAACGCGCACGCTCAAGCGGGGAAGTCGCAAGGATTTCTCCGGCGTATACTGTGGTGTTGGCTTGGAAGATAGCCCAGGGATTGATGGGCGAATAGCTCAGCGCAGCCAGGTGCATAACTGATGGTAGCGAACGTAGGGGAATGCTCCTGCATTCCCCACACGGGAAAAGAGTTATTTCGGAACTCTTGATGATGACCTTGTTGTTTCTGGCGTTATACGGCTCGGCGAAACAAATGACGAGCATATGGGCCCGTAGGTCTGGAGTAGAGATCGTCCTCCTGTGGACCCGACCATGTGCCGACATTTGAGTACCCGGCGACGGTGACTCGCGATGACCGAAGCGGTAACTGGTGGCTGAGAGTGTGGGTGGTCGTGAAGTGGATAACAGTATTCCACTTTGGTCGGATCAGCCTCTCGGCGTCCCAGGCTCTGAGGAGTCCCGGCTGATTCGCATTTAGCTCTGAAACACTCCCGAGTTGAAATACTCGAGAGAAGAAAGTCTACTGAGAGAGTGAAAAATCTCCAGGACGAGTGTAAATTTAATTTACAGTGAGAATTAGGCCGTAGGGCTTAATTTTCAGCCTGAAATAATGGCTGGCGATGTTTGGTATGCGATACTCCTGGTGGACCTCGCCCACTCTACCGTGTCACACTGATGCTAGCTGGGCAACCCTTTGCCCAGCCACAGAAGTCCTCTGAGTGGACGAGTTTGCCTCAGAGGCCGGTTTTCGTCGAACCTCCCGTGAACGTTCGGCTGGCGCCCAATTATCGAGCTATAGAGACGGCTAAAAAGTAGTTTGGATTTTTCCTGGGTGAGCAACCCGGGAAAATATCCTTACATATTTCAACTGAAAAATATTTCGACGGAAAAATATACGTGTTTAAAACCGATGTGCTTGATTAGAGAATTCATCAATTTCATTGAGAATAGTGAGAATAAAGTTATTGGCAATCAAAATTATGAAATTTTACCGAAAGGAAATAGGGCAGACACTAACATATCGCCATGCAGCCAAAAGGGCGCAAGTAACAAAAACCTCCTTTTTGAAAACCAAAGGATGGTATATCCTGTTGCAATGGTTTTTCGACCTTTCGTCCAGTTCCGAAACAAAAATATATCAACAAAAACTCTGTAAGAAAGAAGCGTATCTATCTTTTTTCGAGGACAAAGGAGCGTAACTCCACACTTACGCTTATTTGCCATTATCAATCTACAACTTGCAGAAGCACATTTATCATGAGAATTACAACCAAAGGGATGTATGATCCAATTATGCCCCACATTCATTATGCCTCACATTACGAAGAGAGATCTTTGATGAATTATTCTACATTTATCCTCTTAAGAATTATGATAGAAATATAATAACATCTTTTTCAATCGAATTTGACTGCAACTACACGGAATCAATATAAAATTACTTTTTACAATGGGAACATAGTCATTTTCAATGTGAGAAAATAGAAAATAGAATGGTACCGCAAAATGGGGCGCAGGACAAAATGGATATCTGACATAAATTGTTAATTTTCATTTTAAAAAATCTTTCATTCAGTTCGAAGATCAACCCATTAGAGATAACTGGAGTAGAATGGAACTCTATTTATATTTAGGTATTAAGAACAATAAATTTCGGGGACAAAACATGAAAATTTCAGGGAAAAAATATATCAATCAGCACTTTTAAAAATTTTTGGCTGGAATTTTTGGTACCCTTCTGGCAAAGTTATGAGACATGACAGTTCCCGTCAGAGGGGAATGAACTTTTTTTCTATTCGTGACAATTGAAAAATGACAATTCAAAGACAGAATTGAAAGAAACTGTTGATTTCAGTTCAATTATTTCATCCAAATTAATAAAAATCACGAAGAGTGAGGAAATGTGATTCTGCATTGCCAATCAATTGAACGTCATTTAGTCCTGAATAGTTATATTGTTGTATTTAATTAAGTCATAACTCGAGATTAATCGAAGGGGCGTATTTATTAAGAGTTTTCCAGATTCAATCGCGGTAGAAAGGTAAATTAGGCATGAAGTTGTTCCCAAATATTAGAGAATAACAATCAACTTTCTTTCATTCTACAGAAGAGGGACCGAGGATAAATTAAACTATTTAATTCCATAGCACTACTTCCTCCTAATAGAGCAACTGAAGATTACGAAACTCAATTTTTTTTTCAAAATGCTTAGTTATCAGGGGTTCAGAGCTCCTTCTATCGATGGAAAACCTTGACGGATAATCAGAAAAATTGCAAGAGGTTAAGTTAAAATCAACAGTCAGAAAAATTCAAAAATAGTTCATGATTCTTGACGCATCCATTTTCTTTCCATGGAACCCTGGTGGCTGAGAACCATAACTGAGCTATCATTCTCCGTCATTTCTGCTTTCTTTGAGTGAACAGATACTTCACGACCTAAACAAAGAGAAAAAAATACCTCGGCAGATTTCTTCTTTTTTTTACCCAAAATAAAAACAGCAAAAAGCAACTAGAAGCTCTGACATTCAAATAAAGAAGCAATTCTACAGTACTATAAGTACCAGCGAGTAGTGTAGCAAAGCCGGTTCTGGACCAATCTAACCTTGAGAAATGAGTTATCAGGTTCAACGCCGGGTGGCAGGCGGTGTCGGGGAGGGAGTGGTAGAATGTTCTAGAAGGTTCGGTTATGATGGTATGGGCTGGTGCGGGGCGGGGGGAGGGGGTGATAGAATATTCTAGAAGGTTCGGTTATGAGGGTAGGGGCTGGTGGGATAGAGGCTGGTGGGTTAAGGGTTAAGGGATGGCGGGCTGAGAAACAGGGTGGGGGAAGAGATGGAGCGGAAGTGACGTCAAAAAAGGGTGGAGAGGCTTGAGCTGGAAATGACGTCAGTGAGGGTCACAAGGGTCATAAGGGTCAAGTAGTTGTAGTTACCTGAGTTGAGTGTGGGATAAACTGGTGACGATGCCCGCGGGGAATGGGGGGGATGAGCGAGCGTCATGAGAATCATAAAGGTGTGGGATGATGGCAAGGGTTTGACGGGTTGTAGAGGATCAGGACGTGGCCCAAGGATCACGAGGGTCATAAGGGTGACGAGAGTTAGGTAGTATTAGGTGCACGTATGATGCATAAGGGTGAGTTGGAGATGATGTTGGGAGGGGTGAAGGGTGAGCAAGTGTCAGAAGGGTTCGTCAGCGCTTGGAGAAGGATGCGCGAGGGCGCGAGGGTTTGAGGAGAATGGAGCCGGGAGTACAGGGCTCGGAGCATCGGGCTCGGAGTACGGGACTGGGGGCGAACAGGACAAGGAGACTATTTTGGGAGAGTTGTGGTGAGGAGGATAGGGGATTTTCAATTGGTTATATGCATAACGTATTTTCAGATTTGTTGTGGAATATTTGAGTATGGAATTTTTGCGAAATTGAACACCAAGAATACAATGATTCGAATTGAGTTCAACTTGTTCATGAATATTACGTGGATACGTTAAAATTTTGCTAGAAAGCTCTATAATATTGAGTTGAAGACCGTTCTAGGAGTTAAGAGCTAGAAAACACGATGAATTCGATGCAGTTCACGGTACTCTCTCATATACAAACTTCTCAATCAGATACGTTCGTAATTTGCCACTCATAAATGCGTATTTATCTGCGTTATAATTATCCTAGAATTTTCGTTGAATCTAGAAAATTAGTTTCCAATGAAAAATCATTATTTCTCGAAATCATTGTATCAGCGTGACGAGAAATAAATGGAAATCGAGAATATTCCAGTTAGACTACCTGTCGTTCATATACTACAGCGTCTTGACGACTTCTATTTCCCTTGAAAAATCATTGTGGAACCTGAAAAATGCGGATGAAATTCCGTATGAAAATATATTTGCTGGAAGTGCCATCGAAAGGGTAAAAAAATAATTCATTGAGAATATTCGATTGAGTCGAATATTCGAGTCTTAGCATAACTTGTTTGTGCGCTAGGACAGTTTGATGGAATTCTGTTTCATTCTCAGGAAAACAGTCGTGACAGTCTTCACGTGACGACGAAATATATTTAGTGATTCTATTCTGAAAGTGTAATTGAAAATGATAGGGAAATTCTTGGCCGAGAATATTTGATCGGGTCTAATATTTGAGTTACGCCATGATTGATTTGTGTGCCATAATAATTTGAGAACTCGGTTATATGTTCAGAAAAACAATTTTGAGACCTTGAAGTAAAGTGGAGATATATTTGGAAAATTTGTTTTCAAAGTAATATGAAAAAGTATCGAAAAATCATTCGTCCAGAATATTTGATCGCATCGTCGCTCCCTATCTATATGAGGTAATCAAAACGACGTGACTAATGAGTCACATCGATCAGTTATGATGAGATTGTGGCACCGGAAGGTTTAGCATCATGTTGAGTTTGACACTCTTCTGAATCGAATCTGCGTGTTTACTTATATGACAAATGGATATGTGATTAATTGGACAGTGATTCATTTATAAGTGAAATTAATTTAATGAACGTGATGGGATTTTAATTTGTTTTTGTTCATCTTCAGCAACTTATACCACTTTTGGAGTAGTAGTAGAATGAAAACCTATACCAAATATGCAATTAAAAATGCTCAGTGCGTTCTTCAGAATTTATTCAGTTATGAAAAATCCTCTGACATTTTTCACTTCAATTATTTTCTCCAGTAGTGTAGTAATGCCGGTTCTGGCGCAACGTTTTTGGCGTCGACCTGGTCGTTGGGGCCCAGTAGGTGGGTCAGATGAAAGTGGGTGGGTGGGTGGTTGATTAATTTGCGGGGTTGCGGTTCAATTCGCGGTTTGATTCGCGGGGTCACGGTTTAATTCGCGGTTTGATTCGCGGTTCGATTCGCGGTTTGATGAATTAATTCGCGGTTTTTCCCTCGAAGGGACGAAAGGGTTAATTAATTCGCGGTTTGATTAATGAATTCGCGGTTTTTCCCTCGAAGTGATGAAAGGGTTAATTAATTCACGGTTTAATTCGCGGTTTGATTAATTAATTCGCGATTTTTTCCCTCGAAGTGATGAAAGGGTTAATTATTTCGCGCGGTCGCGGTTTAATTCGCGTGGTTGCAGTTTAATTCGCGGTTTAATTAATTAATTCACGATTTTTCCGGTCAAAGTGATGAAAGGGTTATTTAATTCGCTGGTTAATCAATTTCATTCGCGGTTTTGCGTTACAACGGACCTTCTCGGTGGAACTAGTCAATCCACCCCGCGAGGGGATTAGTGAAGGGGTTAATTATTTCGCAACTGTAGAAATCATAGAAGGGGCTCCTCTTCTTCTTCAAACATTGACACCTGGCTCCACTTGACATGTCTGAACTTGAGTTTTCCGGTACTTTCTCGTTTGCCGCCCCCCTTCGTATGAAATTGTTGTTGATAACGATATCAATAT
>NW_021680568.1:343609-343832 GCF_001412515.2 Diachasma alloeum
AATTTGAAGTAAATATTGACGGATCGATCTACTGATCGTACTATTCTTTTCTTCATCATCCAGTTTTTGAGTAGCTCTACATTTTTTAAAGCACATGTCTTGTTGTCGCCTCTATAACTATGGAATGGACAAGTACGAGATGGTAAATCTTTGAATTTGGTTAGTGATGGGCGGTCATCGAAAATTTCTTCAATATTAACTACTAGCGGTGCTAATACAGGAC
>NW_021680569.1:0-71520 GCF_001412515.2 Diachasma alloeum
GAGTACCTGAATGTACCACATTCATTTTCGTTTGTACCCCGCACCCCTACAAGTAAGGGCTGCGGGAAAAAACGTGCAGCGTCGGAAATGAAGGTACGGAAAAAATTTTCATGAGTAAAGACACACAGCCGCCCCAATCGTACAGTTTTGGCGCCAGCACGTGCACAGTCGGCGTATTCTCACAATTCCCCTATTAATCCCGCAATCTCCCCAAGCCCCCACGAGAATTTCCATCGCTCGTATCGGCCGAAAAAAGCCCCAAGAGTATTAAAATTTTTAATTAAGAAATATGATGATCTGATAAGCGGAATTCGTAGAAGTGCGAGTATCGTGTCAAATCGCTCGATGTCTATCAATTTCGAGGTAAATCGATACCGTGCCTCTCTAATAAGAGGAAGCGATCGGATTGCAAACTTCAATGACCTCCCAGATATCGATATATCGTATTCGTAAATCACTAGCGGCATCTGTCTCCGCAAATCGAACGAAACCCCTGATAACCGACCGTGAAGAGTTCTTCTTCATCTACAGATAGTCCTCGCCCTCAGCGGATAACACATCCACGAAGGTAACAAACCGACAGCGAATACAGAAGAATTCAAACAATTTCAAACGACAAAATAAAAACGAATAACGAGAAAACCTGAAGAAAGTGCGAGACAAGTCGTAAACAAAAACCAGAACATTCCATGATAATTCTCGCTCTTAAACTTTCTTTTCTCGTGCGTCATACTCATTCGCACACCCACGTATTCCACGAACCGGACGCGAGACCATCAAACGATGTCAAATAATTTCAAATATCGCGGATTTGTTCGAGCATCTGCTGCAGAATACGGTACTTCGTCCCAAGGTCAACCATGCAACCTCAGCTGCAAGATCCCCTGGGCATACATCCACTATTATTTGCGACATAATCTGCAGTAAATGAATAGAAGATAGTAATGTATTATCGCAAGCTCACAAACATCGAAGCGTTTGGACTGCGTACCCACCGCAAATCATTATGTAAATCAAGCTGGACTTGATCCCGCTATGTCGGTGTTTCTGTGTCGAATAGCTGTAACAGCTCGTCCACCTGCGGCTGTCGTTCCCCAATTGCTCGTCTTCGGCGATAGAAAATTGCCGGCAAGGACGGCTACCACTGACGAAACGAAGAGTTTTGTCGTATCTCATGAAATTGCCTCAATAAAACTTAAAACGAAAATCATCAGATTTTATGTGCAAATGGAGAAAGTATGATTGGATATCAGTGAGATGCAATGCTGACTTCAAATCGCTGCTTAAATAATTCACTGCAGCCCAGCAACTTTCAATAAATCAATAAATTAATCAATTAATCTATGAAAGAAGACCTTGAAGTCATCATTACTAAAACCTGAAACGTCTTGAGATCTCCTTTCACCCCGTGACAATGAAATTCCAGAAGTCATCGAGCGCAGTAGCCCTGGGGTAACCAGGTCGTCACGAGTACCTTAAAGCAATCATTACAACACCAGTAAATGTAAACACCAAATCCTCGATACTGTTACAACACGTGTAAATTGATTCCCCTCTGTATCAATTCAGCTGTCAGATCAAGAAAAAAATTCTCACAACAGCAGAAAATTGAGAAAATGACAAGAATTGCCAAGATTATTGACATTTCACTTCACTTGTGGATCCCTAGGTGATGAACAAAGATGAGAGATCATTGCAAACGATTCACAAGATGCTGATTAATGCTGCAATTGATCAATTAACAGAGAGCCTGAGATTTTCATTACTAGAACCCAGAATGACTTGACATCCCCTTTCACCCAGTGACTCAATGAAATTCCAGAAGTCGCGGAGTGAAATAGCTCTAGGGTAACCAGGCGGTCATCAGACCATAAAGCAAATAAACCGTCTGTCTCAATTCAGCCATGAGCCCAAAAAAAGTTGGAAATTCTCACAAACAGTAGAAATTTGAAGACTTTAGTCCAAAATTATTGACATTCTACCCCACTTGTGCATCTCTAGGTGACGAACAAGAACCAGGATGATGTTTAATATTGCAATTAATTAATAACCCGCACATCCTGACATCTTGACATTTTCATGATATGTCTTGTCATCCCCTTTCACCCAGTGACTCAATGAAATTCCAGAAATCCTCGAGTGCAGGAGTCTTGGGGTAACGAGGTCATCGTCAGTACCAAAAGCAGCCATTACAACACCAATAAATATAAATACCAATTCCTCGATACCGTTACAACACGTGTAGATTGATTCCCCTCAGTATTAATTCAGCCATCAGACCAAAGAGAAACAATCCCCCACAACAGTAGGAAATTGGAAGAATGTAAGCCAAGATTATCAGCATTCTACGCCACTTGTGCATCCCTAGGTGACAAACAAGGGCTAGAATGATGTTTAATACTGCAATTAATTAATAACCCGAACATCCTGACATCCAGAAATTTCCATGATACGTCTTGTCATCCCCTTTCACCCAGTGACTCAATGAAATTCCAGAAATCCTCGAGTGCAGGAGTCTTGGGGTAACGAGGTCATCGTCAGTACCAAAAGCAGCCATTACAACACCAATAAATATAAATACCAATTCCTCGATACCGTTACAACACGTGTAGATTGATTCCCCTCAGTATTAATTCAGCCATCAGACCAAAGAGAAACAATCCCCCACAACAGTAGGAAATTGGAAGAATGTAAGCCAAGATTATCAGCATTCTACGCCACTTGTGCATCCCTAGGTGACAAACAAGGGCTAGAATGATGTTTAATACTGCAATTAATTAATAACCCGAACATCCTGACATCCAGAAATTTCCATGATACGTCTTGTCATCCCCTTTCACCCAGTGACTCAATGAAATTCCAGAAATCCTCGAGTGCAGCAGTCTTGGGGTAACGAGGTCATCGTCAGTACCAAAAGCAACCATTACAACACCAATAAATATAAACACCAATTCCTCGATACCGTTACAACACGTGTAGATTGATTCCCCTCAGTATTAATTCAGCCATCAGACCAAAGAGAAAAAATCCCCCCACAACAGTAGGAAATTGGAAGAATGTAAGCCAAGATTATTGACATTCTACTCCACTTGTGCATTCCCAGGTGATGAACAAGGATAAGAGAGTATTGCAAACGATTAGCAGGATGCTGTTAATAAGAAGAGCAGAGGCATCCCGCTACTGGAACAGTTATGATGAATCGCAGTTCTTTCACCCTTGACGAGCCCGAGCGACACTAAATCAGCGAGGAAGTTGTCATTAAGTGAATGATGGGGGAGAGGATTGCTTCGAAGGGTGGAGTCGAACGGAAACAAAACGCCTGGTATTTACGATTGTGCTAAACTCTCGAATGCAAGTAATGAGGTTGTAGCAAAAAGATTGGCACGTGAACGTGCTACAAGGGTTTTAACAAAAAATCCAAGTGTTTTGTCTCACAACTTGGACAATTACGTGATTAGGCGCATCCACGCTTATATTTTTTGTTTACTCTTTTCCATGGGCACTTCACGTTGTAATGCCACAATGCTCTTTCCATGTTCAAACATCATTTCTTGCAGCGTCAGGTGTTATTCAACATTCCACTTGAATACGTGGATACAGATTTAGTTTGTGGATAATAATTGCAGAGTTGAGAGTATGAAAACGAGAAGCTGTCCCGTTAATCCAAATCCGCATACCAGGTGCATCGGCTTTTTAATGATCAGGTATACGGGATCGTAATGTTTGTTGAGTTTGTGATGGGGATATTCAAATAAATTGAGTGCATGAGGCTTGAAGAGGCTGGATCCCTGGATCCACTGGGGGCCCGATCATAAATGGAGTAATTTTAGTATTTCATCGGAAGAGTAATCGAGAACGAGCAATCCTTTGCGTGTGCCTACTATTCCAGACTGATTGCACTGTTAGAAAATTAATCTTCAAATTTGAGGGAATGAATGTAAAAATTACAACAATTGTCGACGTTTTTCATTTTTCCAAATTTAGTCTTTAAGCAATAATTTCCCCAATTTTATTTTATTTTATTCTCTTTGTGTAAACGGAGAAAAATTACCAAACTCATGTCATTATTCATGTGATCGTGGAGTGGAATCCTCTTTTAGGTCTTAATCGCCCTATCTCGAGCAAAAAAGGCGCGACAATAGTGAATTTTCCCCAGCTGACTCGAAAAAATTTACTGAACGTGAGGATAATTTCTATCGAAACCGTCAAATTTTCTGTTTATGCAAATAAAAATTATCCCATGAACATAAATCATTACCCAATATTGCGTCATCATTCACATATGTGAATATGAGAAACTTTTCTGTAACGGATAATGATTTTTTTTAGCAAAAGCCCTGCGAAAAATTTTACTGTACAGAAAACAGCAATTTTTGCATTCATAGATGAGTGTTTTCCGAACGAATCTGAAGATATCCTCCGCAAAAAGTATTTTTTATTCAATTACAATTTCGTTTCGCAATTGCCGTCGCATTCGCATCTAGTAAAATTATCCTCAATTTTCTAAACAATTTTTATCCAACTTTTGCCTCTATCTATGAAATTGTGAGATGCCTAAATGCCCCGAATTCCCCAACAACTCACGATGAGATGAGCATTTTTACAGGTCGTCACCCTCCGAAGACTCCAGCAAGGTCAATTTTCCACGAACAATTGTTCTTTTTCTCTTATATCTCCCATGCCATTCATTCCCATTTGTTCCAGCCTCGAGGGTTCGAAAATATTCGAGAAGAGTCCCAAGAAAGTTGGCAACACGTCCCGAATGCCACTCGCGTGGCATTGTTGTTTACACGCGATGATGGAAAAGAAAGTAAAGCGAAAAGATACGATGGCTTTTCCTCCATACACGAGAATCTTCTTCTCGGTTCACCTGACCTTGAGGGCAATTTTCCTCATTTTAAAAAAATGGTAAGACCCAGTTTACCATCGCGGGAGGGAAAACAATGGAGCAATGTGGGACATCACTGGTGGCAGTGACAGTTCAATCATCTAGTCGCTTTGCTTCACCTGTCGAATCAACGATTTGCCTGCTCTTTCTCCTCATTATTTTATTACTTTATTCTAAATTCCCTTAAGGCGGATGTACGTGGAAATAACGAGGTAGCTAGACTGCAATTTGTTCACCATCGTCATCATTAAACCCAAATTAAGGCGACAGCCGAGTTAACGGTGAGCCTCACTGCCACAGAGATTTAAATTGTTATTTATTTTTTTCTAGGCTCGTGGCATTCAGGTGAGTTTATTTAATGCCATGAGCATGTGGGGTTCTGCTGTCCACGGGGCATTCATACACCCCGAATTATCCTCAGAAAATATGTAGTCCGTGAAAAATGTTGAACCAATAAAGAAAAAAGTGAGGCAGTGTATCACAAGTTGACTTCAATCCCTTTTAAAATGAATTTATGACTCGATTGATCAATGATCCAAGACCCAACGGCATTTTTTGCAGCCACGTGCCACCCATAACATCATTTGTACACATTTGCTCAGACTCATTGAATTTCCGAGTGATTACTCTCATCACATCTGCAAGTGAAGCAAGCAGTGATCGCTGACGAGTTGAATGAAGGGAAAAATGAGTGACGATGAAAAATTAAAAGCCGTTGGGAAAATCAATTTGAAAAAGAAGAATGTTCTAAGTGGCACCTCGGGGTCCCAGTGTTCGGTGAGAGGATTGGTCAGTTCCATTGAAAACAGTGCCAAAGCAATTCAATCATTGGCCGTACGGTTTATCCCCACGCGGTGGGAGTCGTGCAGGCTATATAGAAGACCCCTCACGGAATAACATCTTCAGAGCTGAGAGTCAGTGTCACGGAAATCTACCTGCACTTAACAATGTGAGTACGAAAGTTGTTACTGAGGTTTACACATTATTTTTCCGGTTTATCACGTCTGCCACTGATTATATCAATTAAATTTTCACTGAATAAATTATTTAACATGAAGAAATTATGATTAATTTCACCAAAAAATTGTTCAATCAATTTATTTTTCTAATAATTTCGAAGAAAGTGCGGACTTTGTGGAGAGCATGGAGACATCAATGACGGAATAAGCAATCTCCCTTTAATTAATTTAAGAATTATTTTCCTCTTTTATTCGAGTTCACCCATTTTCTTTGAAAACTAAACTGGAATTTTTCCGGATAATCCTATCGTTAGGATCTTGGAGGGTTCAGGTAGTCTTTCTCTCTCGAAAAAAGTGTCTCCCTAAAACCTGCAAAACAGGTAGTCGGACTTTGCTCAAGTGTTAGTATACAGTTAGAAACTCGTTCGCGTATTTTTTTTTCTTCCATTGAGGAAGGTACCGTTTTTGAAAGTTCATACTACTCAACGACTTCCTCCCGCTTACCAAGAATAACCATCAAGTTCTTTTTATTTTTTCATTCGTAAAATAAACGACTGCAATGACGAAGAAAATCGGGTGGCAAAAAAAAAATCTAAAAAGCTGCAGTAGGTCGTGACCCCCTTTTTGAGTAACGGTAAGATTCGAGTTCAATGTACCCTCGATACGGAAGTGGGCTAACAAGACGATCAGTGATGGACTTACCGACATTGTGGCCTTAACCACAGTGACCCACTTTCATGGTCAAGGTTTTACGGCACGAGTGAACGAGCCCGTGTGCTTTAGGTGGGATTCAACCGATCGTATCGAGTCAGTCAATAAAATATCTCAGGAATTTTTCCTCAATACCCAACTGATCATGACCACTGAAAGGAGTTCTCTGACCTAAATTCTTCTATGACAAACAAAAAATTATATCCCCCCGATAGGAGTCTAAAAAATCTCGAAAGACCCACAGACAACTTTTTTTTTAGAAAGAGAGAGAGAGAAGGAAGAAAGGATAAAGTATCAACGGTTAGAAGTAGTTAGTGAATCAGGTCATTTTCACTCATCCCGACTTTTTTGTTTTCACGTACATGAGTAATCAACGTGACTGACGTCAACAGTGAGAGAGGATCAAAAGAAAGAGGAGAAAGTGGATGACGAAACTCATATCCATGAATTAATTTAACCCACTCTCTTGCAGAATGGAGTACAAAAAATTCGTAGCCCTGTGCCTAGTAGCACTTACACTCGGGGAGGCTGCAACCCTGCCTCAGCACCCGGTGTACAAGCCCGAGGAGCACTCACCCGAGTTGAGGGAGGAGAGGAAATTCGTGGAGAAGCCCAATGCCATTAAGAAAGCTGGGCTCGATGATATCGACGACGTTGGATCCAATTCGATTCAGGTACATTTTTTTTTAATTTTCGTTCAAATTTCCGATGCAGTTGATGAAAATTTTTATCCCATTCTAGTTCCAACGAAATTCCAAGGAATTTCGGCATTGAAAATTCAAAAGTTAATGGGGAAATCAATGAGAATTTGAATTTTCAGTTCAATGATTCATTTCATAAAAAATCCCATTTTTTTTTTCTAACAATGTACACGAAGAAAAAAAATTGCGTAAAAATTACTGAACAAGCAACACGACTAGTGAATTTTTCTGCATTGACTTGGGAAAATTTACTTAACGTGAGGGTAATTTGTGCCGAAACGGTAAAATTTATCCTGCGTTCCATCGAAAATTACCCCAGTGAACGTGAACGATTTCTCAAACTTGTGTATATTTTTTTTTGCAACTGAGAATGATTTTTTACCGCACGCGTTCGTTAACATTTCACTTCCATTCCCTATGTAATTTTTATCCAGCTTTTATCCCCGTGAAAGGACGAGTCATCAATTAGAAGCCGAAATTACCGAAGGATTTGATTTAGAGGGATCTAGGAGTGCACAAACATTTTTTAAAATTAATTAGAATTAATTTTCATTAATTCGATTAATTTTTCAAAAAATGCTATCATTATTATTTGACCCTTGAACCCTCAAAAACCCCCTAAACTGAATTTTCCGCCGACGAATATTCCGTCAGTTTCACCTTCATCTCATCAATTAGCTTCTACCCCTGAATTTCTCTCGTTGCAACGGACGATTAATTGTTCTAGGAGGGCGGAGCAACCGGTTTCTCATGGTCCAGCATGCTGGGCATGCTCATGCAGATGCTTCTAGGTCAAACTGGTGCCATAACTGGCCCTAGCAAGAATGACATCGACGACGGAGTCGCAGCTAGTCCCTGGTCTAATCTTTTGACCGTCGGCCTTCGCGTTATCACAGCTATTCTTGGGGGTGCACAACAGCCTGTCGACGGCGGACTCGACAAAGTCGACAACCAGAGCGGTACTATGCAAGTAAGAGAATCTCCTCTACACGAGGTTTTTCATTAGAACTTGTGAAAGCCTGTCTCCTGCTCATTAAAAATGGTAAAATATTGTGTTCAATGCACGAAAGATTGCAAGAAAAATGCGGCGGACTCGCACTGCGAAGGGGGAAATTAATCCCTCGCTCTACATTTTGTCGTTAATTTCACACAGGAATTCCTAAAAACAATTTTTCTTGTGATTTTCTCTCTCCGTGTAGTATTTAGAACTCCTTTTCTCACTTTTAGTTTTTTCATTTTGCTTTAATTTTATGTAAATAGTATTTTGCACAGTGACAAGACGAGACTACTTTCACACGATCGCTTCCTCCTATCAGAGACGATTCATTTTCAAAATGTATTTTTAATTTTTTTTATTATGATGACTGTCACGCTGACCCGTCGCAACTTTCCCCACACGACTCGCCTCATACCCTTGTAAATTATCTCCTCCAGCAAGCTAGAAAGATGTCTATCACTCAAAAATTAACCATCAATTGTTATAGAATGAAGATGAATTCGTAAAATGGGAAATTCGTATGGGTAGACTCGGAGTTGCGTCGGGTTGAGTGATGATAAATGACTTTTGTAAATATATTGAATGTGAAAGACTCCCCGGTGGTCGGTTGTTTAGGGAATATTGACTGCGGTGCTGGGGGCATTGCTAGGACAGGGGAGAAATCCCGAAGGTGTCGCGACAATGGCTAAACAGACATCTGAGGTTAGTGATCATCCAGTATCCCTCGCACTGCGCTTGCAGAACTGATTTTTCAACAATTTAAATGTTTCTGTAAAAAGTTGACTTTTTAGCCTATCAGTTCTAATGTTCATTGGTTGATGAAGCTGAAGCTGCACTGAGGAAAAAAATGATTCTCTAAGAGTAAAAAGAATATTGCCACAAATCCTCTTATGAATATTGAGGCAAAAAGAGGATCATTCTTGTTAGAAAAATGGATACACTGAGAAAAAAATTCTAATATCACATTTACTTGAGACAAGTAATTTTTCTTGAATCGCTTAAGGATATCCAACTACTTTGGAGCTGAACATTAAAGCTTTCATTTGAGTCCCATTTGACTCTAACTTTTCGGACATTTTACAATGATTTTATTATTTAAACTTTGCAGGTCTGAATTTGAATCTTGATGGTAAACGGTTAGAAAACATTGTAAAAATCTAAAGAAAAAATTTGAAAGTTTACATTTGGAGAAAGATTGATGAAATAATTAAAAAATTGTAATTTTCGAAAATTACCAGCATTTTCTATAAATAATTTATAAACAATCAATTTGCCACCATAAAAATGATTCATTAGAAATTGTAGCAAATTTATTCATATTTAGAATTTTACCAGAAACCGATGCCACGCATGAAAAAATAAGGTTTCCGAAAGTTTAATCAACTTTAATCATTTATCTATCAACACCGAATGTTCAAAAAATTACTTATTCCGTGCAAAATATAATTTGAATTTTGAATCCAAACTGTAAAGAATAGTTGGATATCCTTGAGAGCTCAAGGGTCAAACAATGTTACGAGCAAATGTCATTTTTTCAAGTGCAAAGAAATTTGCACATTGACTGAAAGTATCTGAACACCTTAGATTCACCTGACCTGAATCTCTCGCTAACTTCAGCTTCATCATTATTTGCTAGTGTGTAAGCCCTTCTAGTGAATGTTATTTTCAACTTTTATTTATCCCTGGAGCAGTTCATCAACATCGTCATGAACCTGTTGGACGCCCTGAAGACCTCATTCTCACATCGTTCGTTGAACGCAAGGTCTCTGGGGAGACGCGATTCTGTGTCTGAGGCTGCTGTTGCTTCCATCTCCATGCTCAAGGTAACGACTTAATTTTCATTTTATTTTCCATAGAATAAGTGGGAAAAACGATATGAGTTAATTAGTTTTCAGTTTTTGCCGATGTATATTGACCCCGGATTCCTACATGTCAATGAAAAAATCCATCACAAGTCACCAATTGCAAATAATGAATGAGAAAATTGAATTTTCAGGCATATATGCGAACGATGAAAGCCTACAGCAACTCTGGAAAGAGCGAGGATGAAGAGCAACGTGGATGCCCAGAGCGCATCATGTGCGAGGCCAGTGCCGACTGTGCTGCTGACAGCCCGAAACAATCACCAGTCTTCTGTCAATTAGGATCGTAAGTCCACAGAAACATTCCTAAATTACACTAGTAAAATATAAAAACGAGAAAGAGGAAAATAGATCTCATCAAATCGTTGATATTTCCTGACTAAACGGTACGATGCGGATGAATCAGGTCTCATTTTGAAGATTACAAAAATACCTTGCAAACGACAACAAAAATGTGAAATTTCACTTTGCCATTCCCAAGTTATCGAGGATTAAAGACAGATCTTTTCACCCCACTCAACCCTGACACAATTTTACTCCTTCAGATGTGAGTTTTTCTTGAATATCTCAGAATTGAAAGGAAATAGCGGAATTTACATAGGGACATTTTTTGTGGCTCTCATATCGCTCTACAAAAAAGGTCGAGATAAGAATCTCGCTATTTCCCTTCTATTCAAAGATATTCACCAAACACTGAACGTGAATTTCAATTAAAATGTCTAGTTTCCAAAATTCGTTGATTCCTTTGGACTACGTGCGCTCAATTAATCCACCTGCTTCCTAAATTTCAGATACCTAGCCAGCTGGTACCTCCAAGGACAAGATGGAGCCCACTTCGAGGCCCTGTATGACGCCGCACGTCGTGGACGTACTGGTGAAAACTGCAGAACGATTTTCGTGGATTGCAATGCAGTTTGAGCATCACCACAAGCCCATTCCTTCATTAGTTCACGAGAAAAATTTAAATGAATCCCATCCACGATGCAGAAAAACATTTATTCGAATTTAATCATTGGATAGAGGAAAATTGTGATTAGAATCATCGATCAACCGCTTAACGAAGTTCAAATTTATTCATCAAGATGAAAAATTCAATGATATCACATGGACGTAGACTGAGAATCTCTCGAGGCCTGGTTGAATTCAGTACAACTGTAATATCGAGTTCAACTGAGCCTCGACCAATCGATAAGCTATTCGATATTTATTTATATTTATTAATGTGAAACGATTGCGCGTGTGTGTGAGGCAGAATTAAAACGAGACCTTTTACAACTCCATTTAAACATCTGAAGCATTAATTCTGTCTCGTTGACACCGATTCGCATGGTATTACTTAATCTGTAGCTAGTGTTTTGTACGAACTCGAGAGGTAATTTTTATGGGAGGAAGACGAGCTTAGAGCTGATGGCTTCGACGTGGATCGGTGAAGAGAGAATTGTTACCCTCGAGTGTCACAAATACATGAAATCAGTGAATCAATCGATTCATCAATCACTTGATGACATTCTGGGGGTTTGTCGTGCCCTCCCACTAATTTATTTCATACGTTAGACATCTCAGGACGTTTTCGTTTCACCCACACTAAATTTAATAACTTCTGTATATATTTATGCCACAGTATCACAAATTTCTTTGTTAGGACACACGTGAATACTTTAGGAGTTAAGTTGTATGTTCGTGTAGTATGACTGTACCCATTTGTTTTAATAAATAATTGAATAAATAGTGTTGCTGATGGATATATGATTCTTTCATCCCAAGGACAAAACCCTCATTATCATAATTACTAGAGAAAGCTAGTTGAACTCTAGAGGTGATTTTCGTGGGAGGAAGACGAGCTTGGAGCTGATGGCTCGATGTGGCTCGGTGAAGAGAGAATTGGTACCCTTGAGGGTAAAAAATTCATGAATTTAGTGAATCGATCGATTTTCCAAAACCATAAAAACGAGAATTCCCCAACTTATTTGAATTTCCAATAAAAACCTCATTTTAATTTATTCAAAACTCACGAATATATTCAACTGAAATTTCCTGACTTCTATCAATTTTCATAGAATAATTGAATGGAAATTTACCATTTCCACTCATTTTTCCATGAAATTTTTAATTTTCAATGAAAAAATTCCCCGAAATTTCAGCTTAAAATTTCCAAACAGTACATGGACAAGACCCTAATTACTAAAATTACTCGCGGAAGCTAATTGAAATACGTAAGAAGGGTAATAACCCTCGAATTCCTGGTCCACGTGACAATCGTCCCCTCTTCCGCACATATTACGTACCACATATTTAGTAGAACACAAAGGACATGTACTCACTTTACTGGAGCAAGTGTCTGTGGAAATTCACGGCCCTTGACTCTCCAACAAGCCATGAATAACTGCCCCTGGGTGTGAAGAAACACTGAGACATTGTCTTTTTCAATGACGAAACTGGCAGTTTACTCCAGGTCGTCTCTCGGGAAAGTTCGTCCTCGTGTTTGGGAGAAATTACGAAATACTCGGACTTTCCGCGTTTCACTTTGTTAATTTTCCTGGTGGGTGAGTCCTTCAGGAAAAGTCAAGGCGTAACTTCAGGAAATACTGAGGTTGGTTGTATTCATATAATTTGTGGGCACTTACGACTGATTGGATGACGTTTTTGGGGGGGTCTAGATGACGTTCAAGGCGTTGCTGAACTGGGGAGGATTCGGAAATTTTGGAAAACCTCAGCAGACACCCATTGAGCGGTGGCATGGCTATGTGGGACGTGGGGGCCATGGGGGGCCCTGGGATCACAAGTCTCATGGTCATGGGTGAGTTGATCCATCACTGAGATTTATTTTTCAATTTTATTTGCAATATTTTAATTCATTAAATCGTCCGGTAATTCACTGATTATTTTGCTCTTCAAATTTATCTGCATTTCGTTTTATTATTTCCTCGTTATTTCATTCAGCTTTTCATTATCATTATATTTAGCTTTTTCCAATTAATTAAATCGCGAGGTAATTCATTGATTATTTCGTTCTCCAACTTTTATTTCCATTTCATTTTGTCATTTCATTATTAATTTATTTAACTTTTTAGTATTATTTTACGTAGATTTTTGCAATTAATGAATTCCGTAATTAATCACAAGTCCCGCGGTCAAGGGTGAGTTGATTCATCAAAAAAATTAATAGTTCAATTTTATTCGCAATTTTTCACTTCATTAAATTATTTCATTCACCTTTTCATTATTATTTTATTCAACTTGTTTCAATCAATTGACTCAGTAATTAATCACAAGTCTCACAGTCAAGGGGTGATTTGATCCATTAAATTGTCAAGTAAACCACGTTTTTTAATTCACCTTTCGATTATTATTTCTAATTTTGTCCAATTAATCAAATCACTAATTGATCAATCAATTACCTTCTCCAGGCATTACAAAAAAGGTGGCGGCAAAGGGGGAGGTAACGGTGCAGCGATAAGTGCCCTGACTCTTCTGGCGTTCCTGTTCCTTCTCAATGTCATGCAGGTAGACAATCAAGTCCGTCTATTGTCACTCGTCCGATCACTCACGCTCAAAAAACGGTCTAAACACTCGCGAAACACTTTCGAACATTAATTTCAACGGTTAATCACTTCATCACGAGTTTATGCACCCGATTCACTCGTCGTAACCGGGGACAACACGCGGGGGAACCGAACAGGTCCGAACTTGTGCCGGCGGACACGACAGGACACGATACCACGTCAAGATGGCGGCGCCTCACTGCGCTTCTGCGCATTTCTCCGCGCAGATTCTCGCGACAAAGGGGGATATCACTGTAAATTCGTGGATATTTTTCTCTGTGGACTGCCACACGTGCACTCACCACCGCGAATATGCATTTCATACCCGAAAAATTAATTCTGTTACTCATTCATCACGATTAATCACTGTTTTATGTGTTTGTACAATCGACACGACGCGAGAGAGCGAGTGGGGGGAACTGACTGGACTGCCCCGTGCGCCTGCGCGGGGCAGCTCGTCAAAATGGCGGAGGCCAGTGTGTACCGGCGGGATCGCGGGCTGATAAATGTGTTGAAACTTTTATTCCGGGGACTAAATCGTGAGAATAATCGCGGCATTGATCATTACTCATTGATTGACACTCGAGGATAATGATAATCAGAACAATTAAGGCATAAATCATGGTTAATTAATTGTTCGATGCCAATGACTATTTTGTTTGCATTGAAAATATCGAGAACAAAGGAAGAAAATCCTGCGCGGACACCGGTGCGCGTGAGTGTTTTTTATCAAGATGGCGGAGTCAGTGTTTTTTGGCGGGACGTGGGGGAGGGAATGTGCGGTTAATAAAAATAGACTGACACTCATTTCGGATGTATAGTAATTAAAATAATCGTGGCAGTGATCGTTATTAATTAATTGTTCGGTAATAGTGAGAATATTTGCGTTAATAACGTCATGAAAAAATATCGGGGGAGAATTGTGCGCAGACGCAGGTGCGCGTGAGGTGCTTTTGTCGAGATGTAGTCCTCCCCCCTCGATATTGGCGGGATGTCGTCCATTGTCTCGTGAAACCGCGGGAGATGAACATTGCAGTCGCGATTTTTTTCGTTTGTCGGTCACTCAGGCAACTCCGAAGCCCCCGAGAGTGATTTATACGTGAATGTGCACGGGACAATGACAAGAATGTTTAATAAGTACGTGGTGATATTGCAGCAATCTCTCAATGATAATAATATCACTACAACGACTACAGCGAGCACGATTTTCTTACGTGACGAAGGCAGTGAACTGACTGCCAGAGATCGAGGGGTAACGCTGAATTACGAGAGTTTGAAGAAAGCGAGGGATTCGGAGGACGAGGGTGATCAGCGTGATGACGAGTTCGAGAAGGGCGACACACTGGGTTTCGACCCTAATGATCCATATCCTTGAGAATAATCCTCATCCTGAGGTGTCCCTGATCCCCACGTAATTACCCAATCAAACTAATTATTTATTCATTTATTTATTTTGTGAGATGAGGAGAACAAGTGAGAGAACATTAATTTGAGAAGGGAGATTTTTTTTTCTATTGTTCTTGGGGGGAAAAAATAATTATGAACACTATCTCAACATCATCTCAAAGGAGATAAAAAAGTTTCTTCACGTTTTTATGTAAAAAATTATTTCACAGACATTTTATTTTTGTTTTTGTTTCAAACTTGAAGAATCTTCCCAAAATTCTCCTCACCTCATGACAAATTTATTCTCCCACTCAACAATTCCATTATTCTTTATTTTTACTCCTGCAATCATTCTACTGAATGCTCAGGCAACAAAGGAAAAAAAAATAAAAATAAAAAAAAATCTTGAATGGGATAAAAAATGTTTTTAGAAAATTTTTATTTTGTTTTTTTTTGTCTCAAAGATGACGAACCGATCAAAAATTCTCTTCACCTCTTGCCTTGTTTCTTTCAATTCCTCAGGGAATGAAGGAAAAAATAATGACAAAAAAAATACAAAAAAGGTCTTTAATGAAATAAAAAAATGTCTCCATATTATTATGTATTTAAAAAAAAAAATTTAAAAGGGTGAATGTGAGTATTTTTGTCCTTTTTTCGTAGCTCAGTAATTGGAGGCAGCAGAGCAGATTTGAAGAGTACGAGGACGGTCAGCGGTTGGATCCATATTCCTGATAATCCTGATCCCGTGGTGTCCCAGATCCCCACGTAATTACCCCATTAATTCACCAATTCATTCATTAATTTCACGCAATGGGGAGAACTAATGATATGATCAAGTCAACTTCAAAACACATAAACATTTTATTTTGTTTTTTTTTTCGTCTCTCGAATGTGATGTTCTAATCGAATCAAAATTCTCATCACCACACGACAAATTTATTCTCTCACCAATCATGTCTACTTTTCTTTGTTCTTGTTTCAGTATTCATTCTTTCTCTTCATTCTCATCAGTTGGTTTTAACAAACCGAGTCTTATTTACATAACATTAGAAACATTTAAATATTTTTCATCCGTTTTTCATAGTCTTAATTCATGAAAATAAACGGTAAACGTTCACGTACTGGTGGGAGGACAGTCTCTCGTGAACGTTTGAGTGAGCTCCGTCCATTTAACCATTTTCATTCATATTTTCAATTGATAATTATTCATTATTGCGGGGAGAGCTCACACGAACGAGTCAGAAAGACTCGGTCTCAGCGAGACTATTCTCGCCTTATTCTTTTAATTCCTGAGGGACTGAGGGCAACAAATGATAACAAAAAAATACAAAAAATATCAAATGGGATAAAAAAGTGGCTTCACGTATTTTCCATACAAAATAACGTTCAACAAGGGTTAGAGTCAGGGTTTTTCATCATTCTCGCGTTCACAATTTTACAGTATTCATTTCCTTTTAAGAATTATTTCATAACGAGGCGCATTCGACGGCCTGAGGCATTGGTATTCATATAATATATCGGTATATTCTTTAAAATTTTATATATAATAGTTTTTTTTTGAATCTTTCACTTTCTTGTCTAGACACCAAAATTCTAAAAAAAGGGTAAATCAATGGAACAGGCTCTCTTCAATTTATTACTTATCCACTATTGTGGAGCTAACTAGGACGTCTTCCGCGTCTCAACTGGGTTTTTACCATTCTTCAGACCCGACGTTTACACTCTTTTATTTTCATTTCCTTGGCTCGTTACAACGAACAGACGGGGGATAAGTCGCTCGCAGACGACAGGTACAATTTTAAAATGTTCAACAAGGTTGATACTTGGTGTATATCGTAGCATCGTGTTTGAGGAACCACAGGCAGGAGAGGAGACGTTTATTCCGTGGGAACATATCCCATCTGTCAACAGAATTTTCATCTTCATGTTGACACGACGGATTTGTCAGCTTGGGTTTCTGAAGGAGAATAATATGAGGAGCTAACTTTGCGGTTTGTGAGCATGATTTTCTGCAGAATAGAATTTTTTCCTCACTGTTATTCCCAGAAAATTGATAAAAATTGTTGAAATATCAACTAATTTGAAGTTTAGCTTCATTTTGTGCTAAATATTTTTCTTTTTATGGAAAGTTCAAGTAGTTTGATTAATTTTCGGCTTCTTATTGCTAAAAAATAAGGAATTTCATGGAATTTCAAGTGAAATTTGAAAATTACTAGTCAACTGTCCAAAAAGTTCTATTTTTTTCAAGCAGGACATGTAAAAAACTAAAACATAACGTTAGAGAATTTTTCTTCTATGAAATACGACGTTTAATTCGTGGGAAATAATACGAATATGATTACTACATCTCCTCATTCCATTTCCCTCACAGAATTCTCCTCTCATTATAATTTCAATGTGAACGGGGGAAAATACTCTTTAATTCTAAAAATGCGCAAATTCCTTCATGCAGTCACACACTCGAAAAATGTGTCTTTTAACCGTATGATTGAACACAATATAGTCTCGTGTAATAGAAAATACGTCTAAGAGGTAACGAGGGATGGACTAGGATTTTCCACGTTTGTTTTTCATCAATATCGAGGGAAAAATAATACAGAAATTTTCTTGAGCAGAGAGAGAGGTTTACGAGTAATCGTAGTAATGATTGAAGTACCGAGAGGATGTAGAGAACTCTTACCAGAATATTTCAGTTTATTTCACCATTAATTTGATTTTTCCTTCTATGATTCATCTCGGTGCACCCTATCGCGTTTCATCGCAATCTTGAACACCAACTGTTATTATTAATTCACTTTATAAATTCAATAATATCTTTCTTCCGAGAAACATTCCATTTGGACCTGCTAAAGGCTCGACGCAATACGCGTGATTAGATTAATCTTAATTTCGAAGTGATGGTCTTGGTTTTTCTTCACGATGAATAACAATTTTAGACCAGCTAGTTGAATGATGAATTAAAATCCACTCATTAATTAAAACAAGTGCAATCGATCTTTAGACCGGATATCCTCATTCTTTCCTCTTTATTTCTGTTTTTCATCCCCGAAAAAACGTCGAATAATCGATTGAATGTGTTCAGTGCTCTACAGTCAAACCGAGAAAAGAAGTCCTCCTTACAAAATCAGTCCAGTCCAGGCGAATTTCCAAGCAAAATGCATTGTCGATATCGATTTCCTCGTGACGTTGCCATTCATCGAGTTTAAATCGTTGCAATCAGACTCGTTGACCCAATTCACCAATCCAAACTTTTCATCCTTTAATTCATTTTTTCGTTCGCCACCCCCCACTGGCCAATGTGGGTCAAACTCGTTACACCGATGTTCACAATCTCCCCAACACGTGTCACACTTCTCCAGAATAAACAGGTCACCAAAAAAAAAGTCACAGTGTCACTGACAGCTACAGCAAACTCAAAAGTCCCCAGAGTTCAGATATTCAATTAAAAAACTATTGATTATGGTTGATGAGCCTCGTCAGTCTCCTCCTGGGACTATTCGTAGTCCTCAGACTATCCATAAAACCGAGAAAAGTAATCTCTTAAGAAATCAGTCCAGTCCAGACAAATTCTCAAGTAAACTGCATCGTCGATATCGATTCCAGTCTTGTTGGCTCAATTCCCCCATCCAAACTTTTCATCCTTTAATTCATTTTTTCGTTCGCCACCCCAATAGCCAATGTGGGTCAAATTCGTTACACCGATATTCACAATCTCCCCAGCACGTGTCACACTTCTCCCGAATAAACAGGTCACAAAAAAACATCACAGTGTCACTGACAGCTACAGCAAACTCAAAAATCCCCAGAGATCAGATATTCAATTAAAAAACTATTGATTATGGCTGATGAGCCTCGTCAGTCTCCTCCTGGGATATGATGCTCGATCTGTTAGAGCCAACATCTAGATCCATGGAGAATGGCTTGCCTGTACCAAGTAGTGCCTGCGTACCAGCCGCCTCCTCTATGCTCAAGCTGCACTCCAACGAGCTGTCACTGGAAGTAAAGAAAGAGACTTCTACCAATCATCAGAGTTATCGTGGTGTGCGCCTGAGGTGTCCCACCCGAATAAAAAACAACAGTATCGTACAAGTGTTGGTTTACCTGACGATGCTTGCACGATCACCAGAGTTGCTTGGAACATTACAATTCTCCCCATTACAATTGCGCTCGCCATTGCTGCTGCTGCAGGACGAAGTCCCAGTGACTGAGGGAGCCCCTGCATTTGATCCCGACGTTGGGTCCCTCGTGGAAGCTCTTCTGGACTCCTCGTGGCACTCACACCTGCACTCCTCAGGCTGCACGTAGCTGTAACCCTTGGCCTCGTCCTCTGCTCGTGGAATAGTTTGAATTCTCTTCGGTGCTTTTCGTCTTTCTGGGATCTCCTCGAAGTTTATCCAATTGCTGGGCCGGGGGGCAGCTCGTGGGGGCAGTGGAGGCGGTGGACTAGGTGTTTTTCCACTTCTCTTGGAATCAGGAGCCACTCGTCCAGCAAATTCACTGAACGTATTCGTCGCGTGTTTCCTCGGGCTTTTTAGCTTGAAACTGTCCTCACGTGGCAATGAAATCTTCATTCTATCCACTCGCTTCTCGTCGTGAGCTGTCTGCAGGACGAATTCGTCCAGGAGGGTCGGGTTTATTGGCGTCGTTGATCTTGGTCTCTCGATCGGTATCGTCTTCACTTCTTGGAGGCGTTGTTTCACTGGGAGCATTGGTACAGCAACACTTTTCTCCAGAGGGAGGGTCGTTGGCACGTAGGGCAGGTCCTCCTCGAAACTTTCTTCATTGAACAAACCTTTTCGCTCGTCTGGCAATTCCTCAACAGCTTTCGCAGCCTTGTTCCGGATGAAGTCGATCTCAGAGTCACGTTCGGATTCGGAACTGTTGTGGTCCAGGTCGGAAACGACGCTCGGGGTTTTCACGAGGGTTTCCTGGGGTTTTAGGACCTCTTCGGGGCGTGTGAGGTCCTCTTGCTTCTTCGCTTCTCTTGGGGGTTGGGCAGGTGGCGGGTGGTGGAGTCTCTCTGGCTTTTGGATTGCTGGAGGAGGTTCTTTGGCTTCTTTACTCTTTCTTTTTGGCTTTGGAATGTCTGGCTTTCGAGGCTCGATTGAGTCTCTCGAGGAGCTCGATGGGATTCTTTGATCGTCGGGGGCTTTAGATTCCTGGCTTGATGAAGGTCTCGAAGGGAGGTCGATGTGCTTCGCGGTTTGAATACTTGCTCTGGAATCTCTCGATGAGGTTTTCGATATTTCAGAATCTTTTGAGGCACTCTGGGGCAATGGGCTTTGCGAGTCTTCTCTCGGGACTGACGACTCGATCCTCGCTTCTGTTCGTATCCTCGTGACCGAGGCACGATGATGCTCAATTGATGCCTCGGTTATGATGCTACCGGTTCTGGGCTCATTGTCGTACTCGTCCAGGAGTTTTGTGGGGGTCTCCAAGGGGATTGAGACACTCTCGGAGGGCAGGGCCTCCTCGTAGTTCCTAGAGTCCGCGTGGAGGCTGATGAAGATCGAGTCCTCGTTTCTTCCTGGTCTGTCACCCTCGAAACGAAACTCCACGGGACCGATGCTGTCCAGGGACGTGTTGCCCGATGCTCCGTCGTGCTCTGGGGTCGCCAGGTCGTCTGTACTCTTCTTGCGCTCTCGTTTCTTGAACAGACTCAGTGTCGATGTGAACACATTCTTGTTTTTCGTGGAACCCTTGTCTATTGACACTCTTTCTCGGGACTTGGATCGACTTCGGAGGCTTTCGGTTGTGTCTCTTATTTTTGATGTTATACTGCGACGAGGTTTTGCACTCGGGGTGGGGGACTCGGGGCTCAGCACACTGCCGTCTGTTCTACTCTGTAAGGAAATTTATTTTTGGGGAATTATAGGCTTGGGGATTTTTATGAGAGGATTTCATTGGCGATTATTTGCGAATGGCTGAGCGAAATTTCACGATTTTTTGTTCATTTTCAAGGGATTTTTTGAAGCTTTGAAATGAGCTTTTATTTGTTTAAGGATGTCCAAGTTCTTTGGCTATTTTGATGATGCTGAATATTCATGATTCTTTTCAAATTTTTCTCACGCAGTATTAATCTCACGAATTATTTTATCAATCAATAATTTAGTTAGGAAGATTAACAATTATTCAATTCATCTTCAATCGGAAATTTAGATTATCAATTATTTTACTATTCTTAAATTTCGAAAAATTGGAATCTATCTTATTTTTTCGGAATTTTTAAGAATATTTGAAAATTTTTATTCCTCTTACTTTGAATAATGAAGCAAAACTACTCTTTCTTGATACTGATGATGGACTAGGTGTTCTCGAGCCCTCCAATTCCCTAACTTTCTGATGCCTCGGCAGTTTCGGACTACCGGATAAGCTCCCGATACTCGGAGTTGTCTGCACGACATCCTTGAAATTCTGGACTTTTTTTCGTTTGTCGTTGAGATCAAGGGTCGCAGGCTTCTGGATCTCCTGACCAGACCTTATTGATTGCTCATCAGGGTCCTTATGGGGCGGTGGCTTCCTTATTATTGGCACCTGGGAAATGTCAATTTACTCGTAGTAATTGAATTCTAGCTCAAGCGATGTGGAGAACTCGAGTATCAACAGGTGTAAAATTAATACTGGGAGTCTGGGGTAGTAACGGGAGGGTAAAATGGGGTGGCAATGACATGACGTGCCTGATTAATTATTCAGGGAAATAAAAAGTCATGAGCAGAACAGGCAAATGCAAAAATGTACAAACGAAGTCACGTATCAATGTTTTAGTCTTTTGTCCTGTTTTTTTTTCTTTTGGTTCTACAAACCTCGGGTTTTAATGTAGTCGAAAGGACCCGCCCTCACATCTACAAATGGAAGATACCAATGTGATTTACACAACCAGAGATAATTTAGATTAGTTTTAGTTTCGTTCTTTTTTTGTTCGGATCAACGTGAGCTCGTCACATGCCCCTGGACTAATTAATTTCGACTAAATATCAAGTAGCGAACTATTTGTATACTAATCACGACTCAACAATACCACATTCTACTGATTGTCACTGCACTGTTGCAAATTTTGACTGAAATTTCCGGTATATTTGTTGTGAGTTTTTAACAGCTGTAGTTTCACTGAAATTTCGAGGAATTTTGTCATTGAAAATTTACAATTTTATGGAAAATGTGAATTTTAGTTCTGATTCCAAAAAATCAATAGGATTCATATATTTTCTTTTCAATCATTCTGTTGAAATATTTTCTTTAAAAATTTCTCGGCTGGAATTTTCCAACTTTTTGGGCCATTTTTTAAATCAGAAGAGAAGACAAATAAAGTGGAATCAACGCAGAAAATCATGTGTGTTGTATGCAAATTCGCTAGGGTTTTCAAAGAATTTTTTTACTATTTCTAATCAACGGTCCCTGAAATTTCAGTATTTCAGTGTTTTCAACAGTGTGTGACGATAAAATCCAGGCCAAGATTGATTATTCCTACGCAATTTTATTTCTCATTATCAACTCTATTTTAATCCAGATATAAATGCATCAACTCAAATGCTCTTTCGTGAATTAATACCTCGATGTTGACCTTCTCCAGGACTTTCTTAGTTATCTCAACTTCACGTTTAAATATTTCCTTTCTCTCCTCTCGTCCACGTCTTCTTGGTTTGTCCAGTGGATCTGGCTTTAGATTCCCACCGACCATTGGCACCTTTATGGACTCGGGTATAAGTGCCTTTGTCGTGTCAGCCTCGCGTTTCAATAGAATCTTCTCCAGGTCATCGGTCTCTGGCTTGGAGGGCTCTATGAGATTGTCGGCCAGTGTTGGCTTGCTGCCACAAAACGACGTCTCCAGCAGACACTTGTGCGGACTCGGCGACCTTAGATCAACGGGGGGATTGTATCAGTCAGGGGGAAGGGGGCACAATCGTTATTTTGATCTATTGTTATTACCTGGAAGACGTGGCTGAGACAACTGAGAGTTTACCAGATACTCCTGACCCTTGGCTACCGACGGAAGACAATCTCGATGTTCTGCCACTTATGTTCAGGAGAATTATCTCGGAGCAATTGCTGTCTTTTCTCTCCCTGTCGTGCTTCAAACTACCACCGCACTCTGATTGCGTTCCATCCTCTTTTCTTCGTCGTGCGCGTTTTGCGTCTCTCTTTAAGTCTTGAGCGTGAATTGGGTCTTGGAGGTCTAGCTCCTCGGTGGAGGATCGCAGGTCTTGCACGTCCTCCTTGTAGCCGAGGGTTAGCTTACATCCCGTGGGAGGATCAGCCCCTGCACGATGTCAAAATCAAAATGCTCTTTTAATTACGTTTTGACAAGTTCATAACGAGTCGTTCTCGAGGGAATTGTGTGGGGGGAATTTGGAAAAATTAATGGGTAATAATTGAGGAAATAATTGGGAAATAATAAAAATAATGTTTTCATTAACAAAATTAAACAAATCAACTGAGAAAATCTCACAGATTTCTACAGAGAATATCTCAATGGAATAAATCGTACTGAAAAATCGAAGTCAATTGTTTGTTTCTATAGAATTTTTTCTTTTGCACATGTCTATGGAAAAAATCAGCCGAAAATTAGTAGAAATTCAAGAGAATTTTTAATTGAATTCGCTAAAATTTTCTCGTACGTTTTATTTTCAAAATGAATGTAGAAAAATATTTCAAAGAACAAATGGCTGAAGCACCGGGATATCCTGAACATCAAAAGCAAGAATAGTCCGATGAATAGTCTCACCCGCGAGTAATTCTCTCTCAGGCGACGATTCCCTCGAATTATTGCTGTCCTCATGATGCGAAGAACTGCTAGCCCGGCTGATGTCAATTCTCGGTGTGCTAGGTGTCTTGAGTGAACTCCCGGGTGTAACGGGGGTCGTCACCTCCACGATCCCCGGCATTCGAGCCGTTGATTCTCCCTGCATTACAATTCAAACAGTCATTTTTTCTCAATGCACAAATGTATCTCTCAACAGTCACTTTATCGATTTTGTTTTTTTTTTTTCTAGTATTTGTCTATCTATTTTTTTTTATGTTCTGAATAAATCCCCAATGTTGACAATTCGCATGTAGACGATGGGATTTCTGTTAGTTCTTTCAATTAATCCGTTTAAACATCTATTTTGCCACAACGTTGATAGGGGGAAGAGCGATGAGTCGAGTTTTTTTTGTGTTTTTGTTCGTCTCATAAACTCACGTTTTCCACCTCGTCGGAAAGATCCTCGAATGATGCTATCGGCGCTGGCCCGAGCTTCTTTTGATGACCGCTCGGCAATCCTGACGCCATTCTCCAATATTAACTCTGTTTACCTAAAAAATTGAGAATAAAATAACGTTCACTCGATTGCTATATTCGTTCTCGTCTGAAGCTCAACTGCTAATGACTCTTCACTGTTTTTCCAAGTGAATTAGATCGTTTAAAAGCCAGGGACATCTTCATTAGAGTCTCGAGACGCACTAAAAAGTTCATGGAAAACCCTAGTAAATTCTATAGAAATTCCTATTGGATTTCTATTTAAAAAAACGCATTTAAACTGCAGAATCAGCTGGAAAATTACGAATATTTCCAGCTTATCGTAGCTTGAAAAATTTTCTTTCCAAAATCTTCTATCTTAATTCTTAATAAAATATTCATCCGTGAATACAAGTAAAATAAATAAATCAACTAATAAATGAATAAAATAAAAAATTGAAAAAATAAAAATAAAAAATAATTAATAATGAATGAATACATAACGATCATGAATAATATGCATAAACCACTTGCCCAATTCAAGTGCGCATGAAACCAATAGAAATGCAATAGAATTTTCTCACGAATTCGCAACGTTTTTCTATGAAATTTTCCCATACCCGGAGTGCAAGCCAAACTGTGCAAAATATATTTTCCTTTTTACGCTAGCAGCATTTTCAACTAAATTTGATTGTGAGAAGACATTGAGAGTGTCGCGTGTAACAAACTGCCTGTAAAAGTCACTCTCCAGAGTAAAGCAAGCACAAAGAGCCTGGGGGCTTTCATCGTTCGCGGAATAATGCGAACCGCATGTGTCACTGTGTCAAAGACATTTCTTCATCCTCTTTCCTGCTGTCATTAAATTCAAGGGTTCTGGGGAGTCATTTCTCACCGTCAACTTCAATGAAACTTCAATTTTCACCGGGAAATGAATAATATCAATGAAACAAACTTTTTCCATAAGAATGGATCTAGATATTCCAACACGAGGGGACGTATAATCCCCTGAACGATAATTTAATTAATAAATGGGGAAATTGTTGGGCTAAAATGAGTTGAATGAATGAAATGAATGTAAATGCTCACGTGGTCTCCCTCAAATCCTCCAAACGTGTTGAATGCCAACCACCGATAAACGTAAAAACATCACGAACGCTTGTATTTTACCCGTGTGAGTTTACAAAGGCCTGCCCCGCTAATAAGCCTCACCCTATTCTTAGATACAAACTACTATACACACACGGCTATTTGTGTACACACAAGCTGTAGCACCAGTAACGGACTATCGGTTTAAACCCCCATTCGTCCGTGTAAACCCCACATGTACCTACATATTACCGCACCATACATTTGTCGAGGTGCATTGAACCCGTAATCCAGCAAATAAACCCCGAGTCTACGAATTGAATCCATAAATCACGCTGTACCTCATCCCTCAGCAAAAATAAAACTGAATGTGGAAGCAGAATTCCAGGAGCTGTGGGGAGACCGGGAGCATGAATCGATCGTAGCAAAAAAGAATGGTGAAAAAAAAATTATTGAATAGCCTTCGTAGTCGACCTGAATCCCGTCACAGTGACGTCGATCGTCATGGCCTGACCGAAGTGCAAACGAGGTCAGTCAACCACGACACATCGATCTCGTCACAGCGACTATTCCCCCAATTTTCGATTCATCTGCACTTCCACCCCCATTATAATCCCCTTAGCTTCCTGAATATCTCTGAATAACGTATAGTAATTGACATGACTCGTGCGAGCATTCCCCCTCCACCTTTCAGCTGCCCCATTCGTTAATACGCCTGAGGAAACGTGACTGCCAGGGGGGTTCACGCGACATCATCGTGGTGTTTGCGCTTGCTCACACGTCCCCGAGTGCCAAACAGGTGCAAGGAAAGTGTCAAATATCAGTATCGAAAAAAGAAATCGTGCAACAGATAGAGAGAGAGAGAGAGAGAGAGAGAGAGAGAGAATGATTGCTGAAGCGAGCAATTGTTGAAAATATGATGATTAATTGTTGGAGAGACTCACCCAGGCTTGCGTCCCTCCAGGGCGCGCACACACCAGCAAATCGATCGGCTATTCCATGTCTGCCTCCCGTGTGCCACCAACAGAAACGACTCACCCTCGTTAATTCTGTCAATCTCTGTGTAAAAAATCTAGCGAGGTTTCTCAGCTGAAATTTCCAGCTCGACAAACCTCTTGTGAGCAATTTCGGGCGTTTTGTGAGCGGGCTTCGAGTGCTGAGCAATCTTGGGGTGTTATTTCTTCGTTTCTTGGTCCTTTCGGGGATGGGATGCCAGCCCTCCACCTCAATTCAACCTCGCACATCACATCTTGAGTGGATTTTAGGGAAATCAGTCTAGTGTCGAGACTGTGACACTCTCACGACAGGACTGAAACGCGTCCGGCTTTCTCCGGCCCATTCGCACGTCCTAGGGGGGCTCGGAGCACGGTGGCGTTACTGGCCGAGTTTAATAAACACGTACCCCCCTGGTCGGGGGGATTGGTCGGCTTTATCGGGGGCTCCTGGCACGCTGGCCAAACGCGACTGGCGAGCACCCCCTCTGATCAACTGCTACAGTTGGTGGTGTTGAGTCGAGGGGTGGACGGTTGCGTTATGCGAACATAAGCCATGGATTCTCGAGGACTTCGAGGAGCTCGCCTCCTCCCCCCCACGGGGATGACGCATGCGTGGGAGTTTTGTTTTTCCGGGGGAATCGGTGGGGATGTGATGGGGTGCCAGTGATCGATTCAACGGGGGTTTTTACGGCTGAGGATTGGGGGTGGATGTTGCTGGTGTTGAGAAACACTGGGAGGGGAGGTGGAGGTTTCGGGGTGGTGAGTGGAATTCCACGTTTGGAGTTTGAATTTGGGGGAGGGTTTTTTTTTATTAAGGGTATTAATGTGCTATTCTATTAATGTTGGGTTCGATTGGGGCAGGGATTGGTAACTTTGAACTATTCAGGGGGAGATTGGGTGAATGGTCTGATTTGGATGAATTAGGATTCTTTTTGGGAACTGACTGAATTTCGTGAGAGCCAAAAAAATAGGGAAATTACACTGTTTTGCTTCCGAATGGAAGCCTTTTATGTGATACATTTTTCGATTCGCTAATTTTGTTCGTAAATAATGTAGAATGTCATGAAACGTGGAGAAATGATGTTTTTACGTCATGTCTGTATGTATGTGTGTGACAACTTGGATTTTGGGTGAACAATTGTTCGAAAATTCAACATAAATACGGTGAAATCGGTAGTTAGAAATCTGAAATTTTGGCTCATAGCTATGAATGAACTCTATATTGGCGCGCTGATCCAGCCCAATCGGCCCAGTAGTTCCTGAGATATATATCAATATGTTTAAATTTCAGTATTTTTGTGTGGCATTGTGGATATTCAATCTGAGCGGGATTAATGTTTTCGTTTGTGGAAAATGATAAGTATCGTAAGGTTTCTCCTTGTTTTACCTCGAAATCGTTGTTCGGTCTCTAGCAGACGCAAAAATCTAAATATGAAGTTGAAATCAAATTTTATTACGCTAAAAACCATTCAGAGGCCCACCATCAATTTATTGATGGCAAAGAAATTATAAAAAAAAATTAATGAGTGAGATGTTCACTGCCACATGCTCGCTGCCCCCTGCTTGTTTTACCATTTAATCATACCTCATGATGAGTTCATTAATGCTGCAGCTCACTGATGCGTCTCTCATTAGGCTCGTAGTCATGAACATGTCAAGATTTTTCGGTGTATCATAGAGTGACGAAAGTGTACTTGTCGTTCCTATCTTCGGATGAACGAGTGTGGTATCGCACGGTCTTGACGGTTCTGAATACCATCAGGTTCCTATTCGGAAATATCTGAGGCTTGGTGCACATAGCAGAAGTGCTGCGCAGTGCTAGCAAACTCACCGTGACATCTACCTGTCCAGATTTGTCGATGTAGCATAGATCGAAAGTTGTACGATGTCGCAAGGGCTTGACGGTTTTTTTGACGGACACGTGAATTTTATTGGGGTAGGGAGCTCGTTGATGGAATTAACAACTTTGAATTATTCAGAGGAAGATGAGGTGAATAGTCTCATTTGGATGAATCAGGTTTCATTTGAGACTTAAAAAACTAGCTTGAAACTGAAAAAAAGTCAAATTCCATACTTTTGTCAATTATTCATTCATCTTGAGAACAAGCCTTCGTGAGAAAACATATAACAAGACATTTTCTCTTGAAATTACTCATCATCGAGATAATTAAAAATTCAAAAAATCGAATATGCTATCTCCCTTAATTACAAAATCCTCTTGGTAATGAACAATTTTAAAACAAAATGTCCTGAGGTGAACAATGATAACTTCAATTAAGTTTACGTATTTATTATGAATATTTTTATTACGAGTTGGTACGTACATTTGCGCCAGCACAAAAAAAGGGACAACAATTCATGTTGCATCACTCGAGTCATGGGTAATGATAAAGAAATGAAGGTGAATTTTTTGTCCCTTTTTGCATGTTAAATTCCAAGACTAGACGTGACAGCGAGGCTTTTACGTCTTCGCCGAGGCGCAACCTCACCTGCCCAGGCGTTACTTCCTCTCACTCAACATATTTTCTTTCTTTTATCGTATTAATTAAATTACAGTGGAAACGGTCATTGTATTACACCGTACATTTGCAACGGTAGGTACACATTTTTACAGGGCAGTGTTAAACGCGTCCGAGTTATGTTATCAGACAGGCACTAAAGTCACTCTTCGATTTTCTTTTCGTTATGGGTTTGAAGAGAATCAATCGCATTCCTTGGTCCCATTGACTAATATTTTGATTGTGAGATTTTCCAATTATTTGGAATTATTGTAATTCCTGCAGTTACAGCTGGCAGTAGGTAGTTCAGGGACTCTAGGAACCGATTTGTTTTAGAACACAAGAATCAATAGCTCCGGACGAGATAAAACACTGAGAACACGTTAATTGTCGAATTCTTAATTCTTTTGACAAATTTTCGTTGTCGACGATTAATGAATTTGTTGGATAAATTTGCAGCAGATGATATTATCAATCAAAAAAAGACTTTCTGACGACAAATTCATTCAACACAATTCGTATCAATCATCAATTCACTTGAAATGCACTACAAATAGTTAATTCATCATTTGAATTGTCATTTTTATTATTCGGTTTTTTATTTCATCTGAACAATTTCTTGTTTCAAATTAATTATTTCTGATTTGAAGATAATCGCATCCCTTGGTCCCATTAATCCACATTTTATTTGTGAAACCGTTTTCCAATTATTTGGAATTATTGTAATTCCTGCGGTTACAGTTGGCAGTAGGTAGTTCAGGGACTCTAGGAAGCGATTTGTTTTAAAACACAAGAATCAACATCTTCGGATGAGATAGAACACTAGCAACATGTCAATTGGTAAGTATTCCATCCATTTGACAAATGTTCGTTGTCGACGATTAATGAATTTGTTGGATAAATTTGCAACAGCCACTGCACGATCACCTGACCATCCTCAGAGTATTTTCAATTTTAAAAAACCACTCCCTGACGACAAATTCATTCAACACAATTCATCTCAATCATCCCTCCAATTGAAATATATTATAACCAGTAAATTCACCCCTCGAACTCCCATTTTCTCCTATAAATGGTTTCATCATCATTCTACAAAAATATTCAATTTTTGTAATCACTAAATCGACAAAACGCTCTGTCCCAGCTCGCTCTACATGCATCCCAACAAAAATATTCCCCAAAGTTTTCAACTCGAGGAATCGCGTCGTTAGTCACGACTTTCCATGCTACTTGAGATGCAAAAAAGTTTGTGCCAGTTCTGGGCAATGTTGGGTTACAACAAATAGTAAGAGTACAAGTTGGTGAATGTCAGAAGCCAGACTCAAGTCACGGATTCATTTCTCCTATCGCTGTTTCAGTTTTTCCAATAATTCTATCTTACAGAGAATGAAATCACTTCCTTCGTGACACCCTCGAAGACATTCAATGTTCTATCCTCGGTATTGAAGAGAGTGATTGCGAAGGGAGAAAAGAGAAGTCAACGAATTAGGTGCTCGTTCCTCGCGTGAACGGCAGTCGTTAGCTCTCAGCTTTCTATTTTTTTTTCGTCCAGTTCATTTAGGACCGAACTGAGGAGGTGCTGGACGTCGATGCGAAGCGATTCAACTTGCTGTCGATTATTATTTCATCGCCATTTCTTATGTTGTATCTGTACAGTTGCTTGTTGGGGTACAGCATCTCCTCTGGGCCATATTGTGCCTTCATCACCTGTCGAGGGGAATTAAAAGTCATTCGTAATGCGGAATTATTCTTTCAATGGGGAGAGGAAATGGTCGATTTTATTTTCACCTGGTCTACGTAGAAAAGTCTCATTCTATTGGCAGGAATTTTCACCATCGACTCCAGTTTCGTCTTCAGCTCGAATACTGTTCTATAAACGTCGACACACCGTACCTAGTCGGAATAATCAATTCGTTAGAATCTATTCAATAGAATTGCAATGATTGAAAGGAGTGAATTGGTAGTGATTTACCTCGACGAGATCTCCATAAGTAAACTTCACCTTCACTCGTTTCTCGGGTGTTAAGTCAACATGGACGAGGGGATCCAGTTTTCCATGGATGCTGACTAGCTCGGCGTATCTGAAAAGAATAGAGGCATCCATTTGATTCGTTTTTTTTCACTCGGCGATATCAACATTTTTTAGTTTTTTGAAGGGTGAAGTGAAGAAATGAAGGTAGCAAATCTCCAAATAATCGACTGTGTCAACGTTAATTGAAATTATTGGTACATAGTATTGGAATTTCGGTCTATAACAGCTTTTTACTACAGCCTTTCTTCTGATTTCAACGCCCTAAGGCTCAGTCTTGCGTAACAATTCATAGGTTTTGTGATGTAAAAATCCTGTTCGGAGAATGTTTCAATTGACTAAATGAAAAATGTGGCTTAGGAAAGATTTCATGAAGAGAATTATGAGTAATATGTCTTCATCTCCACGAAGGACATTTAATATTCATTACTCTTATCATTTCCATAGCATTATATTCAGCTAAACTTTATGAACTTCAATATTATTTTGACAAAATCGATTTTTGTACCAAATTTGAGTAACAATTCATTGGTTTTATCATTGAAAAAACTCCTGATAATAGAACTATGAAAAAAATCCAATAAAAAATTCTCCAACTAACAATAAAATAAAATGAAAAAAATCTTGAAAAAGACTCGATAGACAGAGTTTTCAGTACTATGTCCTCGTCTCCGTAAAAGCCATTAAATATTCATTAGCCTTATGATTTCCATAGCATGCATTCCTCGAAACTTCACGAATGTCAATATTATCTTGATAAAACCAACGTTTTAAATCAATTTTATGCAACAATTGATCGTTTCTGTCATCAAAAGACAATGCCGCAGATAAAACAAGAAAAAACTCAATAGAAAATGCTTCAACGAACAAAATGAGTCAAATAACATTGAAATAAAATCAAAAAAGCCACTTGCAAAGACTTCACAGCCAGAATTATCAGTACTCCATTTTCATCTCCATGAAGTACAGTTAATATTCATTAACCGCATTTCCATACCATTAAATTCCCTTATACTTCACGAACATCAATCGCAAATGAATAAACTCAGTTCCTCCCAGGAACTGTCTCATTCCCACGTCCATTTTCAATGAAATACATACCTTTCCGGTCTATCAGCTTCCGGCTTATCCATATAGTACCTAATGAATGCCCTCTCAGCGTCCTCGCGCTCCTGCGAGGAAATGACCCCCCCGCCGTTGAGAGTCTCCACGTTAGGAAGCCTGGCAATGAGTAATTGTCGTCTCTCGTGCTCAGTGTACTCACGTGGGCTCTGAAAAAGTCCGATCAATTAAAAAAAACAGCGTCAACCTTCTTCGAATATCCCCCGAAGTGAGTCTCACCTCGAACAGGGGGCAGCCCTGCATTCTGAGGGCCTTCATAGCGGGGAACCTCGCGAGCCTCTCCACGTCGTCCCAAGTGGACAGCAGAGTCCCATTGACATTCAAAAATCTAAGCATCCTGAAGGGATCGTGGGTGGTCCCCACCTTGTTTCCACTGCTCTCACACTCGCTCTCCGATCTGTTGTAACTCTTGTCATCCCCGAATATCCTCTCTACCCCGTTCTCCGACTCCTTGACATGTCTCTCCACATTCTCATTCTCGTCGTCCGCCCGCTCGCTGGAGCTCTTACTTTGGCACAAACTCGTCTCGTCGTAGTTTCTGTTCTCCTCGAGGGCTAGTGATCTGATTGGACACTCGGCGAGGACTAGACTCTCGAGGCTTGGAAATGCGTATCCAAGCTTTGATATTTCACACCAGGACTCTATGGGATTCCCCGTGAAGTGGAGCTTCTTGAGGGATCTGTTGACGTTCTCCGGGTTTTTGTGATCAAGATCCACGGTTTTAAATTCGTTCAGGGACAAATGGAGTTCTTCGAGGTTGGTTAGCAGTCTCACGAGGTCCTGCACTGTTGTCCAAGGCACTCGGGTGCCGTTCAGAACGAGATTCCTCAGGGACTCGAACCTCCCGCGCTTCACCTCAAGCTCCTCTGCCAGGCTATTGAAGCTCAGGTTAACGAATTTAATCTTGGGCATGTGCTCGAGAATTCCGAATACCTCGTCCCACTGGGACAATTTGTTCTGGGCAAGGTCCAGTTCCTCGACATTTTTGCATTTGCTCTTGAGTTTTTCCGCGTCGTTACCTGCACACTCAATGTCACAGTCCTGGAGGACGAGGAGAGCCGGCACTGTGTGACGTGGTGATTTTTTTGGGATGAATATACTGACGGACAGGGCTGTTTTTGGCGAGCCAGACAACTCGGTTTCCTCGTCGGTCAGGGAACACTCCGGGCAATCTGCTGTTGTGCTACCGTATTTTAGCTCGAGGGCCTCCAGCAGGGACGGCATCTTTACAGCATTCTGGAATTATTTTGACATTGAGGGTTTGAGTGCATGGAATGAACAATTTTTTTTTCTTTAGAATATTTCGGTTCTTAAATTGAAAATATTATCCTTCTTGAATTGAACGGTTTCTCGGGATTTTGTAAAAATTTTATTACATAGTTCCACGGAAATTTCATTGAAAAATTAAAATTATATAGAAAAATCGGTGGGAACTATAAATTTGAGTTCAATTATTCCATGAAAAGACATTCTTAAATTCTTGATCAATTGGAAATTTTGCCTGATTTTGGCATAAATATTCATGTTTTGATTGAAATCCGAAATCCCATTATTTCCTTCATAAATTTCATGAAATCCCAATTTTTTTGTAATATTCTAAATTTCTTCTGAAGTAAAACTATTCATATTTCAAGAATTTTTGCAAATATCTTCAAAATTTATAATTCTATCTCAATGAAATTCACACCTCCTTCGTTGAGCCTTATCTCTTTCGAATATTTTCCTTTTAAGAACCCAAATATTTTAATTCTAAGGACTAACGCCTGGATTTAATGAAGATCGTCTACATTGTAAAAAAATTAACTTAGTTTCACATCAACTCCGTCCATAATTTAAAAAAGAAAAATTGAAAAAAAATTCTGACCGCTTGCAACCGGAGACAAAAATAAAAGTCCTTAATCAATTTTAGTTGTTCTTAATCTCACGGATGTAAATGGAGAAATCAAAGTGGTGGAGAAGTTGTCGAGGGCAGGAGACAGAGAGAAATAGAATCTTGCTCTGACCATATTCGTTAAGGTCACAGCAGCAGCATTGTCTCTTTTTTATTCAGCCTCAAAACCGGTACTGCGATTCCCTCCCGGGGGGACTCACGCACGAGTTGTATGTGCAGATAGGCGAACTCTAACGCTTGGGTTTATACTAGAGCTCGTATCGGTAAACTTGCGCCCACGCTCATGCGAAAATCCAGTGAGAATGTGTGTTAGATGCAGCAACTGGTTTTATCCAGTTGGATAAAAAAGTCGTATTCACGTGGTTCGTTTTTTCAATTAACATTTTTCAGTTCAATAATTCCAATCCAAAGCAGGTGGAACACGTCATGCATTTATGGAGACCAGTGGGTAGTTGAGAAGAAATGAGGGAATTGATGAAAAAGTGATTCGCGAGGCGCAATTCAATCGCATTATGGCTAATCGGAAAGTCCCAGCGACTGTTCATTGTGTTTGAAATCAAGTTCAGTTGGAATCGTGGGTTAATGCTAGTGTGGGTTTTTATTTGCAAACAATGCGCCTGATGGGTCGACCGTTAACGAATCCACGAAGGTCATTTCTTTTGTTCACGGATTCAATCATTATCGATGAAATAGTAGATAACTTTGATGACATCGTTAGTACATCCTCGACAGTATCGTTTTAAACGGGAGTTACGTCAGTTCGGGAGATACATGGATGACTTTTGGCGGCGGTCCAGCTGCATCTTCGTTACTTGTGGGATTTAGGGGGGTGTATCGGGTGGAAAATAAAGAAAATTGAGGAGCGCAATTCTTTCTAATTTTCACCTCCAAATATCAATGTTTAGTAAACAAATTGAATACTTCTAGCAAAAAATCCAACATTATAGGTAAATATTCCATGAAAATAGTGCAATTTTTGTTAGTCATTGAATTTTGAAATTTCGTGACGTGAAATTAATTTCATTTCATTTTTATTTCTTGCACATCCAACAGCACACGGCCAGGATCAAAATCAAACAGATATAAAATATCACAATGAAATTAATAAAATCAACGGATCAAATTAATACTCATGACGGAAAGCATTACTTATGTTGTCTATATTTAAAAATTCTCAGACTACCTAATCTATCAAAATCAATTAATAATGAATGCTCAGACTTTTTGCTATTTGTTTTATGTTTTGCTGTCGATTTTTTTGGCATTGGCTGGAAAACAAATAAATTTGGGAGGGAAAAGAAAATTCCATAAATAGAGCAAACAAAATATTTCGGGGGGAAATTTGACAGAATTGAAACTATTGGGGCAAAACAAGCTGTCTTATCTTCAATGTTTGACGACATTCTGTTTTGTTCTGAATGTTCTCTAAAAATCCATGAAAACCAACCTGTAAGCAAATCAGTGCTTGACCCCCATTCTAAACATAAAAAAAAATAATCAAACATTCCCAACAACAAACAGATTAAAATATCCGGAAATTCGTTGAAGAAAACAAAAAAAAAATCCCAGCTAAAATCCAGCGATGTGTTTTTTCTCAAGAACAATATTCTTAATTTGACAAATCCGAGACTTTCCATTATTCGAGATGATTGCCACGGAAATGCGTCCCAGGGGAAAGCGAATTTTCGAAATTTCCCAGGTCGTTGAATGCCAGACGAGCCGTCCCCACATTTCATTAATTTTTTCCATCGAAGATACCTCACGGCTCTATAAATTTGTTCCCTCCGATCCTCGGAAAAAATCCCTCAACTCAAACGTTACCGCTGCACGTGTGCATATAATCGTGCCTGGTAAAACGCGGCCTGAATAATGTTTATGCTTTGTATATAGCATAATAGCTCCACGTTCAGTCGGATCGAGCGTGTAATGGGGTCCTCCCCCCTCCTCCCCCCCATGTGTCTCTGCACTCAGTTTCTCACGTGTTCATGTCTCTAAACTCTCATGTTAAATGAATCAGGGAGGTATTTTTTTTTCATCATCATTTTTTTTATTCATTCACCGTGTTGAGCTGCAATGCTTTTGGACTTATTGTTTAATGTTAACGTCCTGTACCGTCTAATACGGCGATCAGTTCAACGTCCATGCGAAAATTAACTTTCTCCGTGGGCCCCCATTGGTGTATAGTTTGCTATTGCACGGCGACGGTTTTATGCTGGCCAGTCTGGACGAGAGGTGCATTGCTCCGAGTTACAGGCCGCGTATTAGAGGCATGACAGTGGACTATGTAACTAGCTCGGGCTTCTCCGAGAGGTTGTGGGGGCTGGTTATTTCTTATTGAACGTTTTATGTATTGAGGAGTGGAGAATAACTGAGAAACCGAGGAGGTGATGAGGCGAGAGCCTCGGTACTCATTTTTTCAATGAAAAATTCGCGTTTTACATGATTTTTTTTTTCATTCTGAATTTGAAAACGGAATGAAAAACATTAGATACTAATTTTTTATTTCGATGAATGCATTCCATTGTGACGCCATGATGCAGACTGCGTACTGCTGGTTTCTCATCAGCTTTTAAAATCTTCTTTTCATCCAATTTACGTATTTATTAATTCATGCAATAACGCAATCATTGACAATTCATCGGGAACAATTTAACAATCGTTGTGACGATTGTTAAATTTTGTTATTGATGGAAACATTATTAATGTTTCCAGTATTATGAGGCTGATGAGGTGACATTTATTGTTCTTGTGAATAACGCATTGAACGTTTTATGTACCAAGTAATGGAGAAAATGTAGTTACAGCGGGTGACGAGGTGACAGCCTCAACACTTATTTTTTAAATGAGGAATTGGCGTTTTACATAATTTTTTTACATGCTGGATGTGAAAACAGAATGGAAGACATTAGATACAAATTTTTATTTCGATGAATGCATTGCATTCTGACGTCATAATGCATACTGTCATTTTTCATTAGTTTTTAAAATCATTTTTTCATCCAATTGGCGTATTTCACATCCTATTCAATAAAGAAATTCATGCAACAACGCAATTATTGACGACTCATTTTGAAATTTTGCTTTCGATAGAAACATTCTTGATGTTCCGAGTTTTTTAAAGCTAATGGATTTGCTTTCCCATTTGTCTCGCCCGGTTGAATTTTATCGTCCATTAGCAACATCAGTTCAACTCCCACGAGAACCGGTGCATTGACACCACCCACAGACCACCGAATTCTGTCCATCACTTCCGCTCGATTTTTATCCATTTAATTCCCTCCCGGGTCTTTGTACCTGCCAGCGGACATCAGCAATTTTCTATGCCAACTAACGAAGAGACTTATCGATGCCCACTTACGCAATTAGTCGTCATGCAACCGACTCTTTCACTTTTCCCATCTCGCATCCTATTTTTTCATTACTTCAATTCTCGAGTTGGTAATTATTTTAATACATCAGCTTAATCCATGGTAATTATTTATCTGGATGAAATTAAGTGGGGAAACTATCCGCGTCGGGTAAGACAAATTTCTAACATTTGTTTATTCTATTCGCCGTGAGTGTTTAAGATTGGGAAAAGCAAATAATGTTGACGCAATGATGCCAGGGCAATTCGACGATATTGGGGCGGGTTATATTTATACGTATAACGTGCACGTCTGTTTTGTGGTAGCCGATCTGAAATATGGAATGCACACTGGGTGAGCTGCAGTTTGCAGTTTATCGTACGAGCAATGATATTGCTCATGCGTAACAGGCACATCTCTATTTGTTACAAAACAACAGAAATAACGAAATTAATGGGAGAAAAAAATCTTGAGTGCAAAATATAACACTTAATTCAAAAATATTTATTTGTAATTAACAATACGAAATTGTGAAGGCTTCATTGTTTTTTTGATTGAAGAATTTGTTTTTTCGTTGAATTGAGAATTTTGAAATTCGTCTTGCTATAATGCTTTTTTTTGTAAATGATGAATAAATATTATCCACTTAAAAATTGCAGAGAGACATTCTTGAATAAAAATTTGAAGCATCTACTCATCAAATTAATCTTCACTCAATAGTATTTTTTTTCTAATTGAAAGATAAACATTCTGGACTTGAGAATTCCAGATAATAATATTTATTTTCAATCAAATCATTTCCTCTTTTTTAATCAAAGAACCTCATGCATTCTTGCTTGAAAAAAATGTTTCCATTAATATTTCACAATTCCCAGATGTCAAAAAAAATACCAGTCATCATTAGGAGCGAAAAAATTGATATTTTAAGTTGTATAAACCGTCGAATGTAGATCGTGTTTGTGATTCGAAGCTACATTGCGTAGTTCAGCCAGCGATGCTACGAAATGTCAGGCGGAAGACAAATTAATCTTCCGTTGATGATATTTTTTCTAATTAAAGGATAAATATTCTTGACTTGAGAATTCCAGATGATAATATTTCTTTTCATTCAAATCATTTCCCCATTTTTAATCAAAGAACCTCATATATTCTTGATTGAAAAAAATGTTTCCATTAATATTTCACAATTCCTAGATGTCAGAAAAACACAACAGTCATCATTAGAAGCGAAAAAAATTGACATTTTGAATTGTATGAACCGTTGAATGTAGATCGTGTATGTGACTCGATGCTACATTGCGTAGTTTAGGCGGCACTGTTACGAAATGTCAGACAGAAGCATTTGCAGTGACTGGGTCAACTCGTGAATTGAGCCTCCACCTCGTTCGTGTTTTCCGCGATAGAACATATTCTCTCGGTGTAGAATAGAAGAACAGAGATGCTCGAAACGCCCTGTGTCATGCCTAATTGCAGCAGCAAAGGTCGTCAGGAGGAGCAAAAGCGGGGATTTTATAGTCTCCATCGGTGTAATTATTTCTTCATCGAGGCGATTATTATTCGATACTTCTCCAAACTCTCGCATTAATTTTAAAGCTGCGATGATGTTCAATGAGGAAGAATTCAAACATCAACTCTCGTTAATGGGATTGGGAAATGGAATCCCGGTTTTCCGTATAAACCGTGAGATTTGATACCACGATGACCCAAATTTGCGGTTGAAACTGGTCGAAGGCCACTGGGCCACACCGAAATAGAGTGACGGAGGTACGCTGATCGTTGCGACGCAGAAGCATCCACAAAAGATGATTAAAAAAAATGAAACGTGTTTTTTCAGCGTTTTAAAGGAAATCGCCACGCGTTCAACTGCGCACAATATCGCCATCGTTTGTGTGTACATACTTTACTCATTTCCAAGGTTAGCGCTCTGTACTGGAGGCTCCTTTGTTTCGATTCCCCGACCGATGGCTCTTCTTTTCTCGAACAAATGCGGAAAAACGAGAATTCGAACGTCCAGTGTCGGGAGAGCCAGTGCAATGATCTTTTATTTTAAAACGTTCGTTTTTATTTTATTGTGAAATTGTTCGTTCGATAATTTCTTTTTCCTTATTGGATAATTAATATTCTGAGCTCAAGGATTGCGGACTTGTTCACAGTATTTTTCGCTTCATCCATTGACTTTTATTCAATTTATTTTTTAAATTCATTTTATACGACACTATTTTTATATCTTTGAATTACGAATTTATAAATTCTTCATTCATTAACATTTTTTTCTCAATTGATCAATAACTATTTTGGACTCAAGAATAAAAAAATAATAAATAATAAATAAAAATAAATAAAAATAATAAAAATTCCGAACTGAAGAATTTCATAGACATTCTTGAAGAATGTTTTCATTTCACTCTCAATTTAAGAATTTTCTCATTTACCACTGAAGAAAGTTACATACATTATCTGTTTTATCTGATTAAATTATTTCTGGGAATGATTTTTTCGAGAAATGAGAATCCGGAAGTTCTATCCCGTGAGAGCCAGCGCAATGATCTTTTATTTCCACCATTCACTTTAATTTGTTATTAATTTTCATTGAAATCGCTAGTCATTTCCTCTACTCACACCGGAACGCATAACTCCAGCCTTGACTCAACAAACTTTGATAGTTTATCAGACGAGAGACATTCAATAGGCTGTGTAATATCTCTAAATTTAAAAAAACGCATTCTATCGATGTAACCCGATGCAGGCACGTTGATACTTTCCTCTCGCTTTCCGAGGCATTTTCAGGGGAAATAATCGTATAGAATTGTGGCAATCCGAGTGGATAGGACTTTCGAAATATTAAAAACCATGAAAGGTATAGTTTATCGAATAAAGAACAACGCTCCATTGGCCTTGGACCCAGTCGTGAGCGTCACGGGTTGGTGATCGTTCAACGTGACTCGATCGGTTCGATTACATCTAACTCGTCGCGGAACAGATGATAATTAGCAATAGAATAATTTGTCACTTATGAAGCAGGAACTTATCGATTTTTAATCGAAATTTCCCATGTGGTATTCAAAATTCCTCGAGAAAGTTGAATTTTTCTCGTGGCTTTGCTCATATTCCTGTGGAATTCTCTTCATCTGCTTGACGAAATGAGAATTTTCTGAATACTCTAGTATGGATCTGCAGTTTTACATATTCAATTTTACTCATAAAATTTATGCATTAGGTTATGAAATTATAGGGGAATTTTATCTGTTCTGAACGATTTTACATAAATATTCAGTATTTAATAGGAAATTGAGACAAAATATTGCAACAATGCACAAAAAAACGATTCACGTAGAAATATTACCAAACATTGAGGCAGATCATGTGCACTTATGTAAATTTAATAAAAATCTCCAACAAAGGCTCGTAAAAAAAGGAAAGCTCTCCTGAGTTTTCAGTTTTTTAGTGATTATTTATGTTAAACTGTTGAGAAAAATAGAAGTCTATTAACAAATCGGTAATTGCCCTGAAAAAATAATAATTAACTCTGAATATTCTAGCACAGATCGGTAGTTTTCAGAAAATATCCAATTCTCTTCATAAAAACTGATTCATTAAGTCATAAAATTCCAGAGAAATTTCGTGTTTTCCAAACGACTTTACAGAATTCTTCGGTATTTAGTGGGGAAATCAGGTAAAACACTTCAACAGATAATTCTTTAAAAAATATTCAATTTCATTAACAAAAGTTATGAATTGTCACTAGGATTTTTCAATTTCCTATAAATATTCAGTGTTTACACGAAAATTCAATGTAAAAACCACCGAATAAATCTCTTCACCTAAGAATATTGTCCCCACGCAAAAACTAACCGCGCAAGCAAGGGGACAAATGAATGCAGCGCTTATCTAATCAAGTAATCACCTCTTAAATAAAGAGATAAATCCTCCAGTCTTCACGATGCCCTCAACCACGGAAATAGATAATGGAAAAAAACGCGTAATACAGGTGGAACTGTCACGAGACAACAGACCCGAGTCCCATTGACCAATGAACAAAGTCACTCTAATTATTCCGGCGATTTAACGCCCATTTGGAAAGTCTTTGCGCAATTCGAGAGTTTCCTACTGCAAAACCCAAGAGAATAAAGAAATATCGAAGTTTTACAATCCCCAGTGCAACAAAAACATTAAACACAGAGTTACCTATGAAAAAAATTAATAGAATATAGCGAATTCGCTGGAAAATTCTATTGGATTTCTATTGAACTTTTTATTAATTTTTGGCCGATTACACAGAAAAATTCTGCAGCTTATCTGCGCGGTTTTTCAATAGAAATGTTCAATAGAAAATTTCTGTAGAAAAAAATCAATAGAATTCCATTCACCAGCAGAAAAAATTGAGAGAATCACGTCTAGGAATTCCTATAGAAAAAGTTGTGCAGAAAGATGAAACTCTACAGTTTTTTTTTCAAAAATAATTTCGCACATTTTCGATTGAAAAAATCCTAATATTTAGGAATTTCTAATTTTCCCTATAATTTTCAGTGGAACGCAATAGAATTTTCTGTGGTATTCGCAATATTTCTCTATCAAATATTTTCGTGCGTAGCATTTGACTCAGTCACCCAAAAAAATGCTCATGCCTCAAAGAATCGAAATTTGCACAGAACGACTTCTACATTTTTCCTCCAAAAATAGTTCTGGCCATTTTCTATCCAAAAACCCCGGAGTCCATCGAATTCGCGGTTTCTCAATTAAATATTTTCATGCGTATCATGATGACTCATCCATCCACCAAAGTTCTAATGCCTCGAGGAGTTGTCAGATACCTTTAAGGGCCTTCGACCACGTTTACCTCTTGCCAGGATAGGCTCACTGAAACCGTCTACCTGTCACGCGAGAGGAGGAGGGGCTCCTCACCGAGAGGTGCATAGATCTCACCACCGCCGCCTAATTCCCACCTTACATAATACTCCTTCACTACAAACTGCAGTCACTCATGCAAATCCTCTCTAGAATCCAATTAAACGTGCAGTCCACACCTCTAGAAATAGCGGTGAAAAAAATATTCCAACAGACTGTGGAAAATTTTCCAGCGCCAGTTGCAGACTACAATCTACGTTTCATGTTAACCCGTGCCGAGTACTCGAGGAATCGATTCACGTCGACTCGTAGCGCTGGAGAGAGAGACAAGAGGTCAAGAAAATTGCTCCTAACCCGCGTATCATATTCGCTAGACAACGGGACATGAATTTCGTTTTTATTTCCGTCACTTCTCCCGGTTTTTTGCGACCTTCGCTCGTCAAATCCGAGGCAATGGGGTCAGGGACCACGTTAAAGGCCCAAAGGGTTGCGTACATCATCTCGATGTCCTCGGCCTATATCTAGATTTACTCACTGTTTCTCAGTTTTCTCGATTCTGTTTTCCGCTTCCTCTCGACTACTCCACTGTCTCCACCGTACTTTCCCCCTTGATTATTCTCAATCAACAACAACTGGGTAAAACTTTGTTCAGTACGAAATAATAACGAAATGAAAATAAAAGAAATAGGTAACAGGGAAGGGGGCCAGAGAGGCCGTAAAAGTGAGCGGGCGAAGCGTTCCGCCCGCCGTTCACCGATGAACTGGTCTCCTTTGTTTAGTAAACAGAAACAGCTGAGCTGGCTGACGGCTACGGGACGCGGTGGAGGTGCAAGTGGTGGTGGCAAGCAACGCCAGCCGTCCGTGCAGAACTCTCGTGTCTCTTTATCGACCGGGACATCTGGATAATTAGCTACGGGGGGGGCAAATGGAATTGATCACCAGTTTTACTGACCAATTTCTGGTGCCCAACAAATACATTCGACCAAAGAGTCCTTGGAAATTTATTCGAAGGGTTATTTCATCATTTTGTGCTAGTCACAATATTTTCTGACGTCATCCATCTTCTGAGGAATAGTGCAACAGCATTTATATAGGAATTATTTCTGAGTTTGAGGATATTCAAGTACTTTGGCTATTTTTTCCCACTTTGACCCCAAGTTTCCGGACATTTTACAATTATTTTGTGATTTAAACTTTGCCGAACTGTTGGAAAACATTTTAAAAGTCAGAAAAAAAATAGAAAGTTTACTTTTGGAGGAAAATTGATGAAATAATTTAAAAATTTCGATTTTTGAAAATGAGCATTTTCCGTAAATAATTTTTAAATAATCAATTTTCCAAAAATAATCATTTTTTTGGAATCGTATCAAATTTATTCATCTTCAGAATTTTACCAGAAATCGATTTCATGCCTAAAGAAAAGGTTTTCGAAGGTTAAACATTTTTAATTATCAATTTATAAACAACGAATGTTTAAAAAATAATAGTTCTGCGCGAAACGTAATTTGAATAACCCTGAATATTTTCTCACATAATTTAATTTACAAATTTAATGATTGAAAATGATTGATTCAATACTTGAATATCCTTAAGAATAATTCTTGCTCTTTCCATTTTGTCATTTTATGTGGACAAAACCGTTGCTTATGCGACCAAAAACTGGACTTTATGTTGTCAATAAACAAACATAAAAAAGGGGGGAATAGAGCACAGAGTCTTCTCCGGATGATTTAGAGGGGATTTGACACGGAATAATGAAACCCGAGCATTTCTGCGTAGAAAGATAAGGAGGAAATGATTCTCAGGAAAGATTTATTGGACGGAGACTGCTACTGATTGCCAGTGCAGCTGACTGTTCGTGGGAAGTGTCAGGAGTTGTTCTGCCAGTCTGAAGATAATGGGCACTCGTCAATTCCGTTCAGTTTTTTTTTCTAGGAGTCGGAAAATTTAGATTTTTGGATGATTTACATCGCAAAAAAGGGAAATAAAATTGTCATAAAAAATGGAATATCTTCTATTTTATGTTTATCTCTGGATAATCTGTGCTTTCTTGGGGTCAATAACCTTTAGGATGGGGTTTTTTCGTCCCCTAGGCGGTAAGGGATAAAATACTCTCGAAAAGGAGTTGAATGTCTCAGATTAACTCAGACTTCATGTGTTGGATTTCATGAAACGAAATAGTATTCAATTATGTTGTTCTCTGTTTTATAAAATAATAGATGAAAATGATTTTTCATCAATTCAAAATTCAAGAACATATTGGCCTGAATTTTTCAGATTTCTATTGATTTGAATGGAATAATTGAACTAAAATTCACAGTTTCTATTGATTTTTCCTTTAAATTGTAAATTTTCGATGACGAAATTTCTCGAAATTTCAGTGAAACTATAATGTTTCAAAAATTCCTAACAACCCGGGGTAATTCTGGGGATCAAAAGTCCCTCCTCTCTCTGAGAGGCGAAATAAATCAGTCACAATTCGTTTAATTGCTTAAACAATTCTCATGTTATTCATAGATACATATATATGTTCCGTTTTTCATCATTTTAAAATTAAAATAATAGGTTACACTCGTTCTGTCGCTCTTGCACTCTCACTCTACTACTTCGTTCTCCTCTCTCTCATTTGCCCAGCACAGATTAAGGACAAATAGGTATCATACATGAGGCGTGTACTCCCGTTCTCACAATTTGTGGTATGTATAGTTGATATACATAATCATGTACATGCTACGGTATTTCATTGATTTTTCATTACTTTTTTTATTCTTTGGAAACGTGGTTATCTTTCATTGTTGGAGTTTGATTGGTAATGGGTAATTTAACGGAAATATGAATTTTATTGCACCATTTGTCTACTTCTATAACAATGACAACACAGTTTTCGTCATTTACAATAGGAGTGGGTAGTATTTTCGTAGCACGTACGAAAATGTTTCATAGAGAAATATTATGAATTCGCTGGAAAATTCGATTGGATTTCTATTGAATTTTTCATTAGTTTTTGTCCGATTCTATTGGCAAATTCCACAAAAAATGGGAAATTTTACATCTGAAATATTCAGTGTAAAATATTTTATAGACAAAAATCCATAGAATTCGACTTTTCTATACTAATTGTTCTATTGAGATGCTTTCTACAGAAATTTCTCAGCTAAAATTCTCTGGGTTTTTTTCCTTAGATTTCTCTAATGAGAAGAGACGAAAAATAGAGTAGAAAACCTCACAAAATTCATATCGAGGAATTCCTATAGAGAACGTTTTATAGAAAAATTAAATTCTACTGATTTTTTAATGAAATAGTGTTCACCAGATATTTCCTATTTTAAGCTGCGGAATTCTTCACGGGAAACTGCAAAAAAATCAGTAGAATTTGCCACCGAAATTTACTACAAATCCAATCGAATTTTTTTATCGAATTTACTAGGTTCTTCTATTAATTTTTTTCGTGCGTGAGGGTATGGTTTTTTGTTCAGTTTAATAACACATACATTCGAGGAAAAGCTACGCGATTTGGTAACGCTTTTTCGGGCTCCCCACCATTGGTTTCAGCAGCGATTTCAACACCCGCCGTTAATCATTAGTATATCCTTAGTTTATAGGTCTATGAGGTTTTTTATCATCTGTTCAGTTATTTTTTCTCCAAGCTGAATGAAAATAAATCGTCTGGAGTGTGTTATTGCGTGATATCGATGTACAACGTGGATTATAATTAACAACAATATTTTCTCCACTTCATCCTTCATTAGACTAATTTTTATCATTAAATTCTTATGGTTTTTCTTTTTTGCAAATTAGTCACGGCTGGACTCTCGGAAAATTGAAACCGTCAGAATGTAGTACACGTGGTATCCAACGTTTACTTTGGGATTAAAATAAAGTGAGAAGACATTCAACGAACACGTCTCTTTTTTTGGCAAATTGACTCGGTTTATCTGGGGGCTAGAAATAAATTGCCCGATCGAATTGCCTCTGGAAATAATTTCTTCATTGTTCTCATGGCTTTATCATTTTACATACGTCTAAGTCTATACATGCATTATAGTTTGAGTATTTCTTTTAGCTTAACTATACAACGCCGTTCTTGTTCTCACGTGCGATTACATATTGAGATCACGAGCTGGAAACGTCGCCAATTGGCAACAAGTTTCGAAAAACCTTTATATTTTCATTCATAATTGATAAATTTAAATGAAAATTTATTATTCTGAGGGATATTTTTATCAATTCGTAGAGTCAACAGCTGACACTTTTACATCATCAGTATATTTCGTTATTTTTTGACTAGTTGGAATGCTTGAGAAGTTTTAATCGAAGGGTTAAAGCAAGATAAAATGCATCAATTCATCAGTTTGTTCCGCATTCAGATTAATCTTACGTCTACTTCAATATCAGTTAATTAATATATCTTCCTTATGAACTAATGACTAGAGTAGTGCACTCCCAGGTCCATTTTCAGGACGTTAAAACGATGAAAAAAAATAAAAACAACTGAAACTTAATAGATATTTTGTTCATTAAACCTAGATTTCACATATTATATTATTCGAGATTACTCTAATACTTTTTGAGACGCGAGCGTATACTTTATATAACAGATATATGGACGCAATACGCGACTCGTGCTTATCAATTAAACCTATCTTAATTATTCAAAATTTGCATTCATTAAAATGCAGATTTTACTAATTCACATCTTTGGTCTTAGCTGGGGTTCTCTTCAGAATCTCAGAACGTGACAATTTCTTGTCAAATAAAAACAAAAACATGAAAATGAAACTTACGCTCCTAGAATTGCGCACTCGTTTGTTACATATTAGTTATTCTAGATAAATTAAATGACTCGTTTTCACCAACACTCGTCCATAATTATCCTTAAACCAATCTTTATAATATTCTTCTGTATATTTTTTTAAACTACGACGTATATAATGCAACAATATATAATCTGTCACCTAAAATGACTAGATAACATTGCGATAGATCATCTGCAGGGCCCAAACAATAAGGATATGCACGATTTTACCTTAGCAATTCTACGTCAAAAGTAAATCCACATTTTCCAGTAATATCGTTCCATTAACAGGCTGAATTTTATCAAGCCCATATGTATAGCTAATCAATCAATAGCATGAGCTTTAATCCATAGAAATATTTCCCTCAATTGAGACACGTCAGCAAAATAATTTACTCGAAGCTAAACCAAATACAAAGCTGTGTATTGTCCTTCGTTAACAATTAATCCTCCTCAACTGCGTCTCGATAAGCCCCTCCACTTCGTCTACCCACAAAACTATGTGTTCTTTATTAGATATATATCATCTTACGATTCCTGCTGTTCGTTACAATTTAAATTCCATCGTGAAATCATTCACTTCCTTCTGTCTGAAAAAACCCTACGCATAAATTTAATCGTTATATCGGCTTGGATTAATTATCTGGTTATATCTGCTGTTGATTCTACTTATTTGCAAATCTACTCTGAGGAGTCCGAGTCCGATTCCGCTGGTGGTGGAGGTTCATGGGTTTCCTCGTGAACCTCTGGTGTTGCTTCTGGTATTTTCTTTGTTGCGGCTATGTAGGCACCTGGACCCTCACCCTGAGTGTGCTCGATACCAACCCTATTCATCAAAATTAATGGAATTAATAATTCGTTCCAATTATAGAATCAATTTCATAGGAAAGTGAGTCGTTTTCACTCAATTCCGACTTTTTGCTGGGTATCTCGAAATAGAGTAGAGATAGCAAAATTTCCATTCGTACCTTTTTTGTAGGGAAAAATGAGAGCTACAAAAAAGTTTCTAAGGAAAATTTCGCTATCTCCTTTAGATTTAGAGATATTCTCCAAAAACTGGAAATGGTTTTATCAATTTTATATACAGTTAAAAAACAGGGAAATTTAAAAGGAATTTCATTTTATTTGCAAGGGAAGAAGGAGGAATTCAAATTCGATAAATTTTCATGGAAAAATTCAGTTGCAATTGACAGTTTTCATTGGCATTTCGCTGTATTCGTGAATTTTCAATTACGAAATATCCTGAAAATTCACCTGTACTCATGACGCGATAAATTCCTCACGTATTTCTCCGGCGGATTGTCAGAGTCACTATTCTGAAGACTGACACTACGTGCAGTCGTATGGGAGACCTGAGTGGCTGGCATCGTAAATTCCACGTAACAATACTCAGCCAAATTGTCTGGTATCTGATCGTAAGACGTTAAAGCCATACGACAGACGAGTTGATGTGTCGTGTAAGCCCCCTGGCCTTCCTTGGGTAATCTTGGCATTCTCCAGACGATAGCACGATGCTGATGCTCATATTTCGCTTGTCCCGACGTCACCTCCATAAGTTGGGGCTCCATTGTGTCCACAGCCCCCAAGAATCTCTCGATTCCCTTGATCTTTCCGGTTCTCCTGTGGGCGGATTTCACGGAGCCATATCGGAAGTGTTTTTCAACCCTGAATAAGTAAATCCAACATTCGGGAATTGGAAAGCGAACCATCACGTCTTCGCAGGGAATTTGACCCAGTTTTCGGGAGGCAAAGCCCGGAACCAAGATGTCAGCTCTGAGCTCCACCTGGAAAATTGATTTCAAGAATTGAATTCATTCTAGATACTCAGCACAAACGAATAAGTTTCATAGAAAAAATCGAATTCGATAGGAAATTCTATTTAATTCCTTTGGAGAATTAGAAAATATTCAATAGAAACTATTTAATAGAAAAAATTAGAAGAATTTCATGTTTTATTCTCTGTAGAAATTCCTCGACATCATTTTTCTAAATTTTTTCCACTCATTTTTCTCAAATTTAAGACATTTGAGCCGGGGAATTTCTATAGAAAATATCTCAATGGAATAAGTTTCATAAAAAATTCCAATGCTATTGTTTTTTTCTCAACATTTCTATTGAAAAAAAGAATCGGCCCGAAACTGATAGAAATCCAATAGAATTGTCTAGCGAATTCGCTAGGTTTCCCCCATGAAATTTTTCTCGATTAGCTTCATTCAAAGTATGAGAAAGGTACCTTGTTACCGGTGACGCACATGACAGCCTTCAATTGCAACGGCAGTTCCCGATTTTTCGGCGGTCTCACTCGGAATCTCATTAACTCAATGTAACATGCATCAGGCGGCTTGAACCTTAGTGCAGATTGTTAGAGAGAACAGAAGCATAAATCGTCAGACCCCGTTAGTAGTTTTAACGAAATAATGAGAATTGTTCGAGCAGAAAGAGTCACCAAAAGTTTATCACCAATATCATTCGATTGAAGATACTCACTTTATGATTCTCGACTTCTCGTACTCGTCCTGCTGTACACACGAGTGGAACTCGATGTTTTCGAGACGAATCCACTCCTCAGTCACCACGGGGATGATGTCGTGCCTGCCAACGACTTCCTTCCCTTGCCGCCACATGTCGTTGATGCCGAGTTCGACGTCAGGCATACCTGGGTAATTCAAACATTGTAAACTTAATGAATCATTCCGGACGAGTACCAGGAAGCCAACATTTACCTGTTAAAAAGCCCAAGAAGAACAGTCGAACCCTAGCGATCTGCTTCTCCACATGTCCCTCGGCATTCTGCTCCACATAAACCTCATCAACAACATTAATCTGCACCTCCTCCATCTTATAAGTAAGCGCTCGATCTCTGTGCGCAGCTAGCCTGAAGAGTGCCTCCTCAATAGCACTGGAGAATGTCTTCATATCCTCATAATTCTGCGAGCCAAGTTTAAACAGCTGGCTTATCTGCGGTGCATGCTCAACCGGAAGCCCCAACTTTTTCAAATCACTGCCGAACTCCTTCACGCCCTGGTAGTCACCCTGAATAGCGTAAGCAGCAAATTGACTGAGTTTGTTTGTCAGTCTCTCTGCCTTTGTCACTTGTCCAGGTCGCACACCGGGGCGTTCCTTGTAGAAAATATACTGCAGCTTAACGGTGAATATCTTGCCGTATTGATCGAATTGTTGAGCAGCTATTTCCGATACTGAATAGCAAGTCAATAGAGGCAGTTCTGTGAATGGGTCTTTGTCGTCTTTGTTGTTGAAAAGCTGGAGGGTGGGGCTGTCGCCCTGGTATACCAGGCGGACGAAAACTTTCTTCCAGAATCGCTGGCCCGTGATCTTCTTCTTGTTGGGCTGTCTGAGTTGGAACTCCCAGCCGTCGCCAGTGTAGGTCACCCTTGGGAAGTCCTCCAGGGGTTGACTGACGTCCTCATCGAAGAGGGGGGTCGGCGGGGTTTCCTGGGAGTCTGTTCGTGTCATTTCCGCTGGCTGGGGCATTTCCGTTGGGATAACCGCTTCTTGCGCGAAGCCAGATTTATCGAAGGGATTGAATCTGGGAGATGAGTCGTTGTAGGCGGAGTTTATGGGGCTCTTCGGAGGGGGTGCCAGCACCGGAACTGGGCCTCCTTCGTGGCTTATGCCCAGATCACCTCCCTCTTTCGGCTTTATGAAGACACTGAAGTCGGGCGCCTCATCGGAGTCGCCGGAGTCTGTTCTTTTGAGCGCTTTCGGCTCTTGGGGAGGGGCTGTCATACTCAGGAAGGAATCGAAACCGTCGGACTCGCCGAAGCCTGTTACCGCGCTTTCTGATCCTGCCGCGGACGAATCTCCCCAGACTGAAAAGGATTGAGTGTCAATAGCATTCGGTTTCGTTCGGTTCTTTCAATGAAGTTACATTTGGGAGACTTACCGTCACTAGAGGTGTCCATAGCTGTCTGCCCACCGCTTCCTCCAAACGCATCGAAGAATGGATCGCCACTTGTTGCCTCAGGTTCAGCTGCTCTGTCGAACTTGCTGGCGAAGGCGTCGAAGGCGTCGCCCGTACTCTCAATCGCTCTAGTAGTAGCCGCGAAATTGTCAAGCTGTTCCTCCCCCGGGTAATTCGGAAACTCCGAAGCTGGTATTGGGCTTGTCGAAACCAATTCCCCAACGTCATCACTGGGTTTTGAAAAGTCCCCGAGGTAATCTGACGCGAATACATTCGTCTGAGGATCGACGACTGGTGCTTGCGCACTCTCAGTGCTGCTGGCTGTCGTGAAGAGAGGCTCTCCCCCGAATATTCCAGCTGGTGTGCTTGAGAACGGAGAGGACGACACTGCTGTCGGCTCCTCCGTCGTGAAGAAGTCTGAGTCCGCTGAAGCAGCGACGGCATCTGGAGCTGTTTCTGGTGTGTCAGGCGCGAAGTCGAAGCCTGGAGTTGTCGTTGGAGTTGTGACGTCTATCGAAGGCCTCTTCGCTTCAACGACTGACGCCTCCTCCGGGGTAGTGGCGTCAGCGATCGGTTCTACGACACCAAATGGATTCTCTTGACCTTGGTTGAAGGTATCCGTGACACTCGTCGAGAATATCGTGTCGGTACTAGATACAGAGTGGGTCACTGTGTCCATAGTCGTGACGGGTGCGGAGAACATCGAAGCACCTGTCTCCGCAGGTTGGGGTGCGTCAAACAGGTCCAGAATGTTCTGCGATTGCGATGTCTCTGGGTGAGTGGTGTCAGCTGGCAAGTCTGGTATGTTGGAGTCAACATCGAGGAGGTCTGCCACGCTGTGTTCGGGCGTCGGCGACGGGGAATGCATCAGAGTTGGACTGGGAGTCCGCGTGTATTGTAAACGGTCTAGCAGGTGATTTGAAGTCGCGTCCATGGCACCAGTTACAGATAAGATCAAGTCTTTGGTGTTCCTGGGGGGCGCTGGGGGTGGTCCGGGTCTCGGAGGTGGTGGAGGTCTTGCAGGAGCAGGTTTCGGTGGCGAGGTCTTCTCCTGTGGAGGACTGAAGGCCACGGGCTCTTGGGGCGGACTGAAGGCCACCGGCTCCGCTGGGAAGACTTCCGGCTCTTCGGTGCCGAAGAGACTCGTTGGCTTCTCCTCAACGCCGAATAAATCTGGCTGGTCGGGCGCAAACGCCTCCGGCTCAGAAGTGGGTGGAAGATACGGCTGTTGAGCATCTTGAGTCGGCTCGAAAAATGCGAAAGGATTTGTTGAATCTGTCGGTGGCTGATAAGCCGGTTCAGCTGAGAAGTTCAGGAACGGATTTTCCCCGGCTGATGGCGCTGGCTCGGCGAAATCTTGGAGGAATGGATTCGACTGCTGGGGAGCCTGCTCCGCTGGGTAGTCGTCCATCAAGAAAGGATTACCCCCCTTAGAATCCATGCTGAATATTTATAAAAACCCTTTTGAATAGTTAATTGAACGTCTTACGGACGTTATTTGTCCATCAACTCTGACTCGAGGAGTTTGAGCTCGGTTTTACCAGGCCCGATGGCTGCGAAACTCGTGTCGAAGGGGTCTATGTCCTCGTCCAATTCAGAATTCTGCTGTGGAGTGAGAACTTTATCCCCCGAGTTCTGATCCTCGATGGACAGAAAATCTGGCGCCTCTTTGACTTCACCAGCTCGTGGATCGAAGTCGTCCTCGTCGTCTAGAACGGGGGCAGGTGGGGCTGATACCTTGTTGAGGTCAATCTTATTGATCCTCACGGGGATAGGATGGGCTGACACCTGGCTCAATTCACTCTCGAGCAGTTTCAGCTCGGCTTTACCCGGTAAAATATTACTGGCTATCGACGTATCGAAGGGATCGACGTACGAGATTTCCTCCTCCTCCTCGATGACTTTGGCTTCTATCCTCGGGGTGAGGGGTTTCGCATCAACTGCCACCTCAGCATCCAAAAGACTCTCTTGTCGCTTTGACTCGAATTTCTTTCGCTTGTGAACTGCCTCGTTTACCTCAAACGCGTCCTTAGGCTCCTCGCTGTCCTCAATGAGTGGAAGATCACCTTCACCTAGTTTCAAGTTTTTGGGACGCAGTGACGTCGGTCCAAAGTCACTCTGACGTCTGCCTAATTCCGGTTCTGTTCTGGGATTAAAGTCGTGCTCGCTGATACTGTGAGTCAACTTTGGCTCTTCCTTCAGAAGTTCTGATTCAATGAGTTTCAGCTCAGTCTTGCCGGGAGTCACTTTCGACACGAAACTCGTGTCGAAGGGATCGACATTCGTCTCCTCCAAGTCCTCGTCCTCGGGAAGTGCGTCTTCCAGAGACTTTTGGGAGTAGTACGGTGTTAATGGCTTCGAAGTTATCGATTTCTCCTCGTCTCCGGTTATTAATAGATCTGGACGTTGAGAGGGTGTTGGGAGTTCAAAAGCAACGGCTTTAGTTGTCGCGAGACCCAGAGCCTCCGGGCGAGAGGGCTTCCTACCCAGAGGGGGCACAGCTGTGTCTTCCTCCTCTGCCTCAAACTGAACCTGGAATTTTGCGGATTCTGCTGGTGCTGGTGTCTCTCCCTCACGTGGATCGAAGTCGTCGTCGTGTAGAGTGTCAACTGGCTGACTGGTGTCGCCGAGGAGTTCTTTCTCCAGGAATTTGAGCTCGGCCTGTCCCGGTGGAAGCTCTTGAATGCCAGATGTGTCGAATGGATCTGTATATGTGATGTCCTCGACTGGTGCGATGGGTTCATCCACAAGCTGACTGAGGTCAGTTGTCGAACCCCCAAGAAGATCCTTCTTTGCAGAAAATGAAGTAGTGTTCTGCTGACTCGCTAGAAGACCCGTCTCATAATCCCTCTTGAGGCCGGCAGGATCAGTCAATGAAATGGAGACCTCGCTCTCCGGTAATTCCTCGAGCTCCTTCTCAATAAACTTCAACTCAGCTTTACCAGGTATCAAGTTCTCAGCGAAACCAGTGTCGAATGGATCGTCCTCGTCGACGAATGTCGCCGCTTCGAAGCTGACTTCGATTATCTCAGTCTCAGGTACAATGTGTTCGGGTTCCTTCTCGGCGAATGGATCATCTGCCTCTTCTAGTTGCACGGGCTCGTCACTCGGTCCGTTGAGATCGAAATCGTCGTCCAAATCTGGAATTTCCTCGAGAATTGTCTTCTCCTTCAACACCTCGAACTCGGAGATGTCTAGGGGAGCCTCTGCAAGCCTCTCGGCTTCAGCATTAACTTCTTGTGGACGTGGTAGATTAGTAACAGGTGGTAGATTAGTCAGATCAATGGGTACATCAGGAAGATCAGTGTCGTCGTCAAGCAGTGACTTCTCAACCTCAACCGGCTCTGGTGTTACATCGAGAGCATCGAAGTCGTCCTCATCCCCCAACAGAAGATCCTGTGCTTTAATTCTTCTCGGTCTTGATATCTTACACGTACTCACGTGGTCAACGCGTCCGGAAAGAACTTCAACCGCGTTTCCGAGACTCACTACCTTCTTTCCACGTTTGTCAACAGTCTTAAGGACTTTGTCAGCGTTTGTCGTGTCGAAGGGATCGTCACCAGCCTCTTCCTCAGTGGGCGATTCAGGGATGTAAGCTAGTTGAACGTCGATGTTCTGGAGGACGTCGATGTATGTTGTGTCGAAGATGTCTTCCTCCTCGGAATCCTCCTGTTCATCTTCGTCCTCAGGTACCTCGACAAAGCCCTCTTCTGTGACAGTCAACTCTTTCTTCTTCTTGCCCTCGTCAACCTCGTCCTGTTCGATCGGATTTCCGTCTTTGTCGAAACCAAGGTATCGTCTCTCTCGAGCCTTCTTGACTTCGGGGTCCTCCTCGGGCTTCTTCTCCTCAACAGGAGGAGCTACGCGCTGGAAAAATGAGGTGGATTTTATCCGATCTAGGTCACCTTGGGTCTTTTTCAAGATATCATCGACACCAGCTGTCAGTGCCTGGAATTTCTTCCACTCGTCAGAGCCAGCTGCACCTCCCTGTTCACCAGTTGACTCTTGTGCTGCTTTCTCAAGGGCCTCTGCCCGTTCGCGCCGATAACGCTCAAGCTCCTCTGGATCAAACTCGTCCTCCTCAGCTCCCTTCTTTCCCTTCTTCGACTTTTTCTTCTTCTTGAGACCCTTGGCTAGCTTGTGCATCCTCTAAAACCTAGCGCAGTGGGGGGGAGGCCTCTGCAATTAAAAGGATTCATTAGTCCTGGAGACTCTTTTGGATTGGGCTCATCTAGGTGAGTGGAAGCACAAACAGGCCCGCATTCGACGTCAACGTGACGCGGGAATAATTAATTTAAATTAAAACCTTCGGCTTAATGCGGGGGGTTATTCCATTCTAATGTGGAAATTCCTGGTGGATCATATTTTATATGGGACGCGTGCGGGAGGCATCAATCAATAGCTGGGACAACAAGCAATGCACATGTTCTATAAATACTGGTTTAAATCAAGGAGATTGGGAACAATGGGGTGAGCATGAGGTGGGATAATATTGCTATATAGTGGTGAAAATTTTTGACGGGAAATTTCGGTACATTGAAAAAACTGGGATCTGGAAATTTTAGGTCAATTAGTTCTTAGAAAGTGATAAATATCGGGGAAGTTCTTCATCTCTTGAATTCTCAATTGATTTTGAGGTATTTCGTCCTTGAAAATTCAAAATTTTATAGCAGAATCAATGGGAACTGTAAATTTCAGTTCAATTATTCCCTGAAAATTAACAAAAATAAGAAAAACTCAGATAGAAATATTCCTAAATTTTCAATTTATTAATTTGGCACTGAAAATTCATATTTGATTAAAAATTCAAGTAAATTATGAAATCCTAATATTCTTGTCGCTCAAAAATTAACAATTTCACTGAGTTTCCAGTTAAATCTAAAATTTCACGATTTTTCCCCCGAATTCAAATGCAATGTAATTTTCCGGAATAAAAATTACTAGTCATCATAAAATTTCAATTTTTTTTCAGCAGTATATTTTTTCTATCTCTCAAGTGCCACCAATTATCTCCCTAATTAATTACATTCAACCCCTATCCCAAAAAAATTTTCACGTTTCCACAGTTTACCATGTTATGAATACACCGGGAATTAATTTTTGCAAAGTCAGATAAGCGGTTATCAAATGTTGGGGGATCAGATACAAAGGGTATGACAAGCTTATCCGTAAAGTAAGAACCCGGCCAAAGTCGTTGGACATAGTGATCGATACCGCAACTACTGAAGTGGAAACAGGACGAGTGAGTAAGACAAATTTTTCCTTCTACTTCTATTTTTTTCCATTACCCGCGGGGTGGATCACAATCAACAGTTTAAGGGGATGAGAATGCAGCCGTTCTGCACCGCCCAAGCGATGAATCAAATCAAGAGTGCCGGGACGGAAGAAATCAATGCATGCTCAGAGATTCACTAATGAATTACTATGGGACAGGTGAATGCACTTTGTCACAGTGACGATGACAATCGAAATTGACCCACTTCGTCATTCGGTGAATCGTCAAACATGCTGTTTCGAGATTATCGATTTTAGTTGAGAGTCGAACCGCCGGTGGGACCAAAGGGAAAATGTCGAGAGTAGGAAATAGGGAGTGAAGGCGTGGGGGGTGGTCTGGGGGAGTTGAGAGCCGGCTTTCGAATTTCCTGATCAATCGAACCCGGACAAAAAATAATTTCCCATGCGCCGGCGAGGATCATTGCTTCTGGCACCCAGAGGTTCAGATATTTTTTGATTATGCGGCTACTGCGAACTTGGCAATTGTCCCGTGAATGAAGAAACCCGCAGTCTTCACAGTCAAGGCCACAGTCTAGTCTTTACACCCGACGAGAACTAAGTGGACTAGAAAATTTAGCGTTTGCACTGTGATGGGTTTAATGAAAAACATAATAATCGACCCTTCCTGTGACATTTGACTGATGCAACCGGGTAACTGAGGGTGGGTGGGCAGTCTACCCTCGGCCAGGCAAGGTCCCCCTCATTCTCCTCTCGAAAGAACCCAGTGGGTGTTAATGTACTTACGAATCAAGCCTCATGAGCCCCATTTGTACGTTGCACATTGTCTTAGCTTCATCATTCCGTTACTAGCACCATGAGAGGTGGATGATTCAGTCCAACGAGATTATTTCAACGTTAATGGTACAGATAAGGGGGTGAGAACGGGAATAATTTTGAGGTCGGGGTGGTGGCGCACGTTTTGTTGCGCGTGTGTTACACAATTCAATATATTTTACAAGTTCACTTATTTAAATTTGTGAGTTTTAGCCGTGGAAGGATTGGTAATGGTTTCTTTAAAAAATATATCGGACCTTTTTTTTGTATTCCACTGAACGAAGAGAGCCGAGGAGGCTCTAGCACTTGGCGAAGGCGACTCACCTCGTACTCGGGGGGGCCTGAGCTATTTCCAGCATCGATCTGCCCGTTCAGAATGCGCGCACACCCTCCCCTCTGGATGGTGGGCAAATGAGGGGATTCGGTTTCTCATGTGCGACTGCTCCACGTCGATGTCCAACCATTGGACAACCCCATGATATTTGAATAAATTCTCAATGTCTGTTGTTGACGGAATTGTCCGTCTGATTATGTTTTCGCGAGGAAGATTCCGATCGATGTGACTTGATGGGTGATTCATTTAAGCTCTCGGCGTAATCTGCTTTGGGATCTATTAATAACTCGGGGAATCGCCGATTCGAAAAACCCGCTCCTGTCTGATGCTGATATTTCGGGGATTCAATTTTTAATTGGTCATTTTTTCGATTTTCCTGGGATGATTGAAGGTTTTTGAGGAGTTTTTGGGACCAGTGGGGTCTCGGAAAATCCACATGGGGGTTTTTAAGTGGTAAATGGATTTTTTATCTCGTCAACACATGAGCAAGTGCTATTTTTTAATCCAATAGCGCAAGCGCAATTGACTTAGTAATCAAACCCACGCGGTTTCTGCACACCTGCACGGATGTCTGATACTGGCGCCGTCTATCTACTTACGATTTCCTTCTGTCGATAATAACAAAATTCCAGAAGCTCTAGTGATAATCGTAAATTTTCTTTTGAGGTTTTTATTAAAGAAAAGAAATCTCCCAATGAGCGATAGTACTCATTAAATAGTTACAATAATTTATAGGACTGGAAGGTTATAAATAATTGTTTATAGTATGATATTCTCTTTTCGACCTTCACCCGTGACTTTCGAACATCATAAGTTTTTTGTTTGATCTATTTATCAATGAAGAAATTCAATAGAAAAACGTAAGTCATGTCCTAGAAATTTCCATTAGAATTTCATTAGAAACTCGATTCCTCGTGCGAATTTCTATTGAAAAAGTTGCAGTTTTCTTTTTTTAGAATTTCCAGAAAATCTAGCAAAACTTTCAAGTATTTCTACAAAATTCTCTCACACATTTTTCAATATTCTGAACTATTTCCTAATACATTTGACTGGCAATATCATTAATTGAATTGCATTCTCAGTATCTCAGTGGCTTATCATAAAAATTGCACTTGAGTTTTGATCATTTGTTAGCCATTCTATCAAGGTACATCGAAGATACCATCATTGGTCTCAAGATAATCTGACCACTGATGTGAATGAAAATATATAAAGGAGAAGTGAGGAAAAATGAGCCCATATCACTTTGTTGCGAACAGAATAATTTTTTCTTCGCTTTAATAAATTGATAAATTTGTTTTTAAATGACGAATAGTTTCCGAAATGTCAGAAATGTCCATTCTGCCCCACCCTCCCTTCAACTTAATCCTAATAAGTACACTTGACATATCCAATTGGCCCTAGTTAAACCTAAAACAATCTCCCTCGTAATTAACAACGAAAATAATAATTTTGCACGTGACGTGATGACTCAGCAACCAATGTAATACTGTAAATTATCCTCAAAAGACTGCCATCCTGTAGCACCATCGAGTATAAATCAAATATGAATTAAAACGTGTTCTCAATCTCGTGCCCAATGTCGGTGGACTCTCGCTTAGCAGCAATGAGGTTCTCCCATTGGGCTATCAGGGTACTTCGACGTCTGGGATTCGGCTGAAATTCATCAATTAGTCATCATAAATTATTTCACGGGTATAATGTATTTTTGGGAGTGATGAAATCACCTTGTGTTTGCCTTTGTACTCCTTCTCGGACTCGTCGTCAGTCAATGTATTCGATGAGGTACCACTTCTCAGAAGACTCGAGCCATCGTATATGTCGGAGTCATTGTCATTCCCAATGTCGAGTAAATTTGGTTGGGATTTCGCCAGCATTCGTGACCTCATTAGTCTTCAACACATGAATTTATCAGTTGTTGTTAAGAAATTATACATTTCGATTTTTTTTTCATTAAATATGAAATCTTTTCGTTAAAGAGGAATTTTTGGAAGAAATTTTTAATGATTTTTTCACCAAAGAATGAAATGGAGGATAAAACAAAGTCTTGTGTGATTTTTTCCAATTTTTAAGGTATTTTTTAAAGATGCAATAAACATCAATTTAGATTCAACATTTTTATCAATTTTGCGTTTATGAAAAAAGGTGAAAAGATTTTTTCTTTATGAGGAATTAAATTTTCAGCTAAAAGTGCCTATTGACATTTTTCCCTAAAATCGTGAAGAAAACGTAAAAAAATTATGAAACCTTCAACGTTCAATCAAAACATGATTATCCCGTACCAAATTATGCTAAATTTTCAATTAATTGAATATATTTACTTCAATTTTCTTTATTTCTATTGATTTTCATGAAATAATTGACCTACAATTCAGAGTTCTCATTGATTTTTGCATAAAAATTTGAATTTTCCGTGACAAAATTCTTTGGAATGTCAATTAAACTCCGTAATGAAAAATTTTCAAGCGTAGATGCATTTATTAATTTCATATTTACCCACAACAAATGAATTTATCAAAAAATGTCACCTGGTCATGAAGAATTAAATGTCCCGTCATCGAGATAAATGTCCCTTCATAAAAATAATTTCCCCTCAATCCCGATAATCACCTCAGTTCATTCTCTCGCTCCTTCATCTCATTGAGCTCCTTCTGGATTTTCTGCTCTACCGGTACATATCCCTTCCTCGTAGGTGGCTTCTTAGGCTCATCATCCTTCTCACTGTCATCGAATCCGTTACTATTGCTACCGAGACTCCTCCCGAGTGCCTTGATGCTCAGTGGATTCAAAACTATGGTGGGCGTAGTCGGAGGCGTTGGATAATCCGCATTAACTCCATTCGTCTTGTTTATTTTTCCACGTGTAGCCAGGAATCTGTGCATGAGGCCCTTCTGACTCGGCGCTGTAGCAAAACGCAAGGGTTGCGCCGTTGTTCTCGTTGATATCACACCGTTCGTCATCTTTGGTGCGAGGTTTGGCGCGTGTGGAGTGAGTGGAGATGGCTCCAGTATCTGGGGTGTTGACGTTGTCCTCTTCAACTTTCCCGATATGAGGGCCTGGGGCATGCGACGTACCTGAACAAAATTAAAACTTTCACTGAAACATTCGTTGACGGTTATTTCTTCCATGAAAGTCATCATCTCATTACGAAATTCAGTAATCAACTGGGAAAACGGATTGAGTTGTTTTCACTTGGATTATTATCTTATTTTCGGGGGATGTGTAGTCATTTAAAGAAGATATGGAAATTTTCAAAAGACAAGAAGTGGTCTACGAATTTTTTCACCTTTCAATTTAGAGATGTTCATCAAAAACTCATTATGAAGATGAGTTGGTTTATCTTGTTCTAACACTTCGCTACAGAATTTAATCGTCTAATTAAAAATTGACCTTATGTGCACACTAGATCCTTATGCGCACAAGACCTTTCTCCCAGAATTCATTGAAATTAATTCATCATCCTAGATTAAATATGGAATTCAGTATTGAAGTGGAAAAACGAGAAGAGTCAATTCCCCGCAAATTAGTTGAATGTTTGTTGCAATCGTGAAGTTGAGTTAATTTATCTGTTCTACTCCTTCGTTGCAAAATTAAATAATCAAAGATCGAATTTAAAATTAACATTCATATTAGATCGCGAACGATCCAACTGGATTCAACTTCGCTTTCACTGGGCAATTTATTGAAATTAATTCATCACCTCGACTAGACCATTAAATCCAGTAATTAAGTGATGAGTTTCGACGTAAAATTCTCTCGTTTTATTAAAAAATGGAATATTCGGAGGTCAAATAATCTATTTTGGATTTTTCCTCAAAACGTAGAATTTTCAAATTCTTTTTGTCAGTTCTTCGAAGTGTTTTCTAACGGTTCAGTATGGAGATTTCGAATCTAGCCCTCGGAAGATTGACTCATAGAATAATTCTAGACTATTCGGTGACCTACAGATGAATTATGCCTAGTGGAAGCTTTGATTCAAAGATATTCGTAAAAACCCACTGGAGTTGATTAATTCCCGCAACAACTTTACTAAAGAATTCAATTGTTTAATATTTAACGTAAACACTCGTCATTCCATCCACTCTTGATTACAATCCCCCGAAATTCCGAGGTTACACGAAGGTCACAGAATAAAGACACGAGGAATTTTTTCACCTCCAAACGAAAGCATTTTCGGTACGTGACAACGATACAATGCGTACATGGAAGTACGTGGGAAGAATTTTCATGTGGAGAACGCGTCTGTAAACAGCTCAGCGAGTGCTCTGGTGTGTTATTACGTTGTCTAGTCGGTGATTGCATCGAGATCTTAGTCATCCACCCATGACGACCAGCATCATCATCAGAAATTCTCAAAAAACCGAGAAGTTCCCACACAGAAAAAAAATTCTTGTTGAATTCACTACTAAAATCTATCTTTGTGACTATCCTCGAATTTTTACTAGAACTTCAATGAAAAATGCGATTATTTTAGAGGAAAATGAAATATTTTTATGGAATTTTCACGTTAAATTGAAATGACCTCAAATTTTATCATTAGTATTTTTCATTCTTAAAAATTACCACATCATGATGGAATTTGGAGCATTAAAATTATAATTTTTTGAGAGTTCTGTTGTTCTAGAATTAGTTTCGAAAAAAAATTCAACACCCGTAAAAATTTCAATATTAAAGCTACCAATTTCATAAAAATATTGTAATTTTTACTGAACTCAACGCATTATTCACAAGAATTATAGTAAAAAAAAATATCGCATAGATATTTAAAAATCAAAGTCCCTCAATCACATTCACTCAACTCTAGCGAACCAAATCTACTCGCTTTATTAACTTCTCCATCACCCAATTCTATTCACCACTATTTGCCCTGAAAACTCCACTCAAGTGTGAAGTGTCAATATCTCCCAGAGCCTAGACAATTGCCCCACAGTTCCCCAGCCGCAATTCCCTCAATTGAGTCCCAACAACAGGTGTTATTACCAAACCAGACGCCGGTATTTCATACAAAACCCACCTCAATTCCTTCTCATTCAGCGCGAGAAAGAAAAATTATTGCAAAAATGAGTGATGAATGGAGCGAAACTTCTCAATATTTGGCAAGCATCCGCTGGGAATGAAATTCAACGTCAAATCGGAGGGGGAATTTATTGTACTTTTGAGGAAAAAAATTTGTAACAGTTACCTTGGAGTCTACTGTCTCGTCTGATGTTGTCTTTATACTGCCGACGTTTCGCAGTTCGTGCTCTCGCTCAGTGACCTCCTCGATTTCCCGCTGAATCCTGTCAGTCGCACGTTTCAACTGCTCCCTTCTATGATCAGCCTGGGAAAACGCAATTTTTCTATCTTTCACGCTTCTATTTTTTTCCTCGTCTGATGAATCAAGCGCGTCATGAGGGATTTGTTACGACTGCTCAACACATTAGTTCACTTTATGGAGTATCATTTGTATGTGGAGATGATTGAGGACTGGATGGATAGCTAATCCGATGGTACGTGGGCTACTGAACCTCGGGGAATGCCAAACCGAGTCGACTGGAGTGCGCACCGAGACTAACTGTATAACCCGGTGCTGCCAGTTTCCTTTCTAAAGTTTAAAAAAGGCCCCAAATGGAAGAGGAGACGAGGGACAAAAAATGGGCCAGTCTGTTTATGACAGTTTGGGCGACAGAGGGGGAAGCGGCGGGAGATGTTACAGATCGGTTTTTTTTGCCAGAGAGAAAGTCGAATCGATGGCGATCGAAAATGAAAAGGGGTTTCCTTTTTGCCAGTTATTTATGCACAATTTCACTCGACGAGGGATTATCAACGATGATATGATTAAGGAATCGGGGGGTAATGAAGTGGAGAATAATTATGAGAGAAATCTTACATTTTTTGGTGATTGATTGAATTATTTTGGGGAGGAGGTTTCGGAGAAATGCCAGGGGTTTTCTGTGGGGAATTGTATTTTTTAGGGGAAGTTTCTTTTGATTTTTTTTGTAAAGTCATTCATTAGGAAGACTTTGACTTTTGACAAAGAGTGAAAGGAGTAGAAATTAAGGATATTCTAGTATCTTTTATAGATTCAACCTTTTTCAATCATCAAATTTGTCAATTAAGTTGCGTGAGAAAAATTTGCACAGAATTATTATTTTGTTGTTTCAACTTTTGGAAATCGATTTCGACTAAAATTTTGAATATTAATAAATTCGTCATGATTTCGAATAAATGATTTTTGTGGTAGAAAATTGATTGTTTATAAATTATTTACAGAAATTCTCTTAATTTAAAAAAATTGCAATTTTCAAATTATTTTATCAATTTTCCTCCAAAAGTAAACTTTCTAATTTTTTCAGATTTTAAAAATATTTTCTAACGGTTCAATTTCGAGATATTCATATGCAAGCTCTGATGTGCGACTACAAAAGTAGCAAAGCATTTCACTGCAGAAAAAATAACTAAAGTACTGGGATATCCTTGATTAGAAATATTTTCTGTTCTTGCATTTATCTGAAAAACTAAAAATGGAAATGAAAATATCTTTGGACATTCTCCTATGAACTCCCTCATTACGAAGACATTAAGACACTTAATCAACGATCGAAAATAGTGAAGTTAACTGGACAGTTTTTAAAATTTCGCAATTTACCTGAAAAAAATTCCAGGTCAATTTCCAGCAGAAAAATATTGTTCTAATCCAATTAAATTTCCAAAAAAAACTCACGTGACATTTCACCTCTTAAAAATGCCATAATAGTAGCCATCATAGTAGTCATAAATCAAATGCAAAACTTTTTAATGGGTAATTTGTCTCAGAAACTACTAACTCCAGCGCAAAATGTCAAAAGGCATTTTCCCCAGCTATCAAAATTCTCTGCAAAAAATTCCGCTCAGTATTTCCCCCTCACATCCCCCTTACCATCGAGATAACTCTCCTTTCAACAACCCATAAAACCCCTTATCTCGTTTTATTCCTCGCTCTTCTCCTGTTTTCCAACAATTTTACACAGTTCCTGTCTCGAGTCACCCGACGGTTGGTAGCTCGCGGTAATTCCCCGACACGCATTGTGAACCCGTGAGGTGATGCTCCGAGACCGAGTGAAAAAAAACGAGGGGGAAATAAAAACGCATCAATTTGAATAGCCGTTCGACTGGTCAATTTTCATCGTCACATTCCCAGTTAGTTCATCGAACCAGTTGTTCTGATGCTGAACCCCTCGAAGAGGGATAAATACCGAGACATTGGCGATCAAGGTCGGGTCAGGGGGCCGAGAGTTCAGGAGCATTCGCCAAAGGCCCTCCAGCATTGGAAAGTTCTTGAGAATTTCGATTAAATCCGTCAATTCCATATTAAAATTAATGGAAAAACTAAGCGAATTCTAGAAAATTTTATTGGAATTCTATCGAACTTTTTATCAGTTATCGGTCGATTCCATTGGAGAATTCCGCAGATTATCTGCGCGTTTTTTTCAACGGAAAATATTCTCTAAAAAAGAAAGGAAAATTGATTTTTTTATACAATTAATTCTATCGAGATATTTTCTGTAAAAATATTCCAGGTTTTTTCGTTTGATTTTTAAAACTAGAAAATTCATGTCAAGGAATTCCTATTGAAAATGTCTCAATAAAAAAAACTGAATAGAAACATTGAATTCTACTGTATTTCCATTGCAAACATTTCATTAAAAAACGCAGTAAAGTTGCGGAATGATCAAAATAAATTTGATAGAATTCCAATACAAATTTCTGCGTGTCAGGACAATTTCTGAAGCCAAACACGGGACCACTGGACTCCCCTGAATATTTATAAACACGATTGATTATAATAGCACTTCCAGTCCTCATTGAATTCCCATCTACATTATAATCACCGATAATTTCAACTCCTCTTCATTGACAATTCTTCAATTTGCTGTCAGTAAATTCCGGGAAAAACTATGATTATTGCGAATTAAACTCACCTCCATCTTCATATTTGCGGTCGCTTTGAGTTAATCCCCTCGATAATTGTAAAACAGAAAACGTATTATCAGGAAGTCGGCTTGATACTGAGTGCGCCAGATAGTACAAGTTACTTTTATTTTCCCTCGTTTTTTATCTGATGGCATAAGCGACGAGAGCCAGCTAAACGCTCGTTTATCATGACACTTATTACGTCACACTGATACATAGAACTTCACCTTCGTTACCTGCGTATAGAAATTTAATGTGATAGGATGGAGCGAGTGGCGCGATGACTCTCGGTAAAATTAATTTGACTGATTTTCTTTCGAATTGAGTAATTTCCCATCGGCCAGCGATCGTTAATTCATAGCCACCAACCACTGACTCCAAGAGTATTATCCAGGATCTCACTGCACTTTATTGACTCTAAAATGCCCACTTAAACCACAAATAACAATGGAAAATTGTGGAAAAACTCTGGGGAGGCAACCGGTAAAGTGAGTTCGGCTCTTCATGTGCACAGTCAAGTATACACTGCCATTTTACCTGGCGTGACCTTGTTCACTTTAAAACCGTTCTCCAAACAAAAGCAATGAGACCTCATCGCACGGGTGCTCTCGTAGTTTGCCGTTTCTGCTCGCTTTTCGCACGCACCCGAGGGGATAAAACCGACTGAGGGGCTTTTGACCTCTCGTTGCGGATTTTTAAGTGGTTGAGGATGAGATTTTGTGGGTTGCCGTAGCAATAAATTATTGATTATGTATTAGTGATTTATGATCCAGTGATAACGATTCCACGGGAATTGTGAAGTGGGAACTGTTGGAATTGCTAAGAACAAATGATTCGTGTGAAGTTTTAATGGATTTCTTATCTGAAAAATACATTAGATGCAGGAAATTTAAATCGATTTTTATGGGAGATGGGAATTAATTTTTTATTTCATTGTTGTGAATTTGCAACATAAGTATTCCTACTTCGTAAATAATTTGGTAATAAATTGAGTACAATGTATTCCACCTGAAGCATTCCGTGAAAATTCGTCAAATATTTTACAATCCATTCCGAAGGAATTCCAAAGGATTGGAAAATTAAATTTTTTTTTTTTTAAATTCAGGAATTACAATGAATTTCACGGAAGCTTTGAAATTTTTCAGGGACTTTTGACCCCTTGCTGCGGTTTTTGAAGTGGTTTGAGTGGTTGTAACGATAAATTGATGATAACGATTTCACGAAAATTTTGAAGTGGAAACAGTTGGAAATGATACGAAAAAATGATTTATATTAAATCACACATGAAAATGCAATTTGGATTTTTAATTTATTTCAGGGAATTTGAAACATGAATGAAGAGATGTTGAATAATTTTGTACTGAGCAAATTAAAATAGAAATATTCATTAAGAATTAAATTTCCAAAAATTTGTGATCATATACTTCGTCCGAAATTCAAATGAAGAATTCTTCATTATAAAGACTAAATAATATCTAATTCAAATGTGTTTTTGTCCTGAAAAATCAATCAGTTGCATAAAAATTTGAATTAATTTGAATTGAAAAGACATCATTATAACTCCGGAATTTTTGAAACACAAAACAAGATGAATTTTCTTGAATTTTCCACATGAATCAAAAACTTCTCACTGGTTCAATCTCAAATTTATTTCCATTCTCCTTTCACTCATCAATTTTTCATCAGTTATCGACATAAAAGAATACGTGTCCAGCATTTTCCCTTCAATTTTTATATCCGGCAATAAAAAATCAATTCGAAACCCCAATCGCTCAAATGACATGAATTTTAATTCTGTTCATTCCGTTTCGTAATCGATAATAAAAAGGAATCACAGCGAGTTGCGATATTACTGTAATTCAACATCGTAAATTTATTATACACCAGTGGAATCATTAAATTTCTCCTATTGAGGAAATGTCTCTTTACGCTGGGTACTACCCGTTTTTTCATAAATTATCGCGACGGGGAGGGGGAAGCGGAGGTCTCCGAGACTTCGCATTGGATCCGAAAAATCGCGGATAATTTGAACGCATGGCGGCACCCGCTGCCGTTCTTTGAGGTTAGGTGATGAAGCGTAATGTTTACGATTGCTCCGAAATAACGTGATTTCATGGAGTTTCGACATAACGAACTCGTTACGCGAAGTATTGTGCGAATTATCGGGACATAAAATACATGGAGCATAGTGATCAACGATTGAGGACAGCAGGAACATGATGGAACACTTTTCGCCGGTTGTCAGTGAGTTTCTTCAGTCGTTGATTTATTTTTATTTTAGATTGGGGGGTTATTGATGATTTTTATGATTGATGAAGCTTCACCGAAGACCTCCCCTCATCAGAATCTGACCGGAGCGAAGAGAATAGTCAAGGATTTGGCAGCAACTATACATTCCAGCATTCAACAATGGAATAACACTCATATTCATGGGGTTGAGGTGTTGAACGCTATAACTGCCATGAAAGGCGATGAATCTTTTCCGGAGGGTCTTCAAGAGTTGTGTGATACCTTGGAGAAAGATGTTGATGAATTGGTAAAGGAAATTGAGAGTGTGAATGGACAAACAGAAAATGTAAAGAGTCGATTTTTTTCATCTTTGTTATTTGTGGATTTATCTCGGGAACTAGTGGTTCGAGAGAAAAATGTCATAAAATATTTCTTGTAGAAAATTAAATTTCCTACAAAAAATATTCGGTGACATTTTTTCCTAGATCCACTCGTTACCAAGATAATCCAAGATTTGATGAAATGTAAAGAAGTCAATTTTTTAAAAATGAAATCGAAGAACATTTTGTTAACACGAAATTATCTCGAAAACTTGAATTTGTTGGTGAAAATTTCAAAGGACCTTTTTTCTGGAGAATTAAATTTCCAACAGAAAATTTCGTGTGACATTTCCTCATAAAATCACTCATTATTAAGATAATGCAGTCTTTGAAAAACGGAAAAAATTGCTTCATTCTTTTACGTTTTACAAACTTCACTCCTGCCGCCATCAATTCCCTCCAATAAAAAAAATGACTTACAGGATCAAATTGTGTCGAATCTAAAACTTTCTCTGCACCAAATGACCGCAGGAGTATCTCTCCACCGAGGCCCAGACAAATTATTCAAAACCTGGCCCAACGAACGGTTCGGTAAGCCTGAGGAAATCACTTCCTTTGAAATTCTCCAGTTGAACCGTCGTATTTAACTGCTGAATAAAAAATTCTGCACTCATTCAATCTCCTAAAATCCCCCAGTGGAAATCGCTCAATTGATCTACGACGCCTACAAGGACGAGGCAGATCTCAAGAGGAAAATCCTGGAAAATGTTGCTCACGACTCTCGAGACTCCTGGAAAATGCTTCACCTTGCTGCTTGGGTGCACCAGCCAATGATACCCCACGATCTAAACGTGAGTCTCGAGTCATTACTCACTGAGACTGGACACAGGTGAACAAAGTGCCTCGTGAAAAAAAAAAAAGTGGAACATTACTTTATTCTCATAATTTGTTTGCACATTTATGTAACCCTATAGCATAATTTTATATCAGAGTACATGTACAATCTCTCGTACTGATTTCCTCAGCCATTTGAGCGTTTATTTTTCTTTTAGATTATCATATAATTGTAATCAGACGTACAGGAAATGTCAATTCTCTATGGATGGAATATTTCACGTATCAAAATAATTCTATAAACCTTATTGACTCTCGATAACACTATTATCCAACGAGAATTTCACACAACAATATCTCTAAGTTTTTTTTTAACCTGAAAACATTAAATGCAATTTTTTGCTTATAGAATGTTGGTTTTAATTGCCTCTTGATTCACCTATATCCTAAATTAATATTTATTGTAGTTCATGTTCAGCCACTCACTGATAGTGTTTCTGACTTAATGACGTTGCATTAATCTCTCTAGCTTCATTAAAACAGCAGAGAAATGAGTAAACGTAACACTTTCTTTCCTCCTTTCCATAATTTTCTATTGACCTCAGGAATTGAATTGCCAGCAAGAAATTTCTGCTGACGTTTTTCCTTGAAACGATTCCTTGTCGACATAGTTTCATATTCAATTAGAAAAAATTCTGTTACAGTGTTTCATCATTTCTCTTCTGAAATACATACGAATTATTAAGTATTCCTCCCAAAATCTGTACATTTATTTACAGAAACTCCCTCCCCTCACACCAATTACCACCAATTAAGTAATTTATCCATCTCTTTTTCAAGTAAAAACCAATGAACCGAAAAAAAAATAAACTACGAGATCGAAACCAAAAAAAACGTATGAGGTTGTACTCAACCCGTCAGCACACTGCGAAGACTAGTTTTAACTGTTCCACCGAGCCATTTTTCGCGGAGAAAAGTGTATTAAAAAAAAGGAAGTCAAGCTTCCTTAAAAATAAACGTATCACTCTTAAAAATTACCATTGATGAAGACCCCAAGGGTCTTTGTACAATGCTCAAAAGTAAAACGTACTCAAAAGTACCAAAACAAAAATCCTCATCGCTCTGACCAACTGCTAAAGTTATTTATCATTACATCCATCTGCTCTTGTGCTATCCCTTAATCAATATTGATTTGGTATCACTGAATAATCATCATCTCCAACGAGTTTGCGAGCTCAATAAAAAATCCATTAAATCAACTTCTCGTATTTCTGTTGAACTCCTCACTGAGTGCCTCGAAATCAAGTTCAGTGTCTAAATTCGTAGTATTTGGCATCAAATTATTCTCCAAAATATTGTCTGGTATGATATTCTTCAGTCGTTCAGAGACCAACTCGTCCACCAAGTTGGATTGATCCACCAGATGCAACTGCTCAACTAATTTCTCATCCATCATCAGGTGTTTATCCATAACTGCGTAATCCAAGTGTCCAATGGGGTCTAGATTATCAGAGCCCCCAAAAATGCTGGCATCACAATTTGCATTAATAATGGGAACGGTGTCTTGGAGGATCGGCAGACCCTCGGGAATTTTGCAATTGGACTTTACCCCATTCAGCGCCTCAGGCTTCTCACAAATAATCTTCTGGAAGCCACTCCCCAAGCTCTGGCTGCCATCTAAGCCATGAAAACCATTCTCCAATTTACCCAAATGCTTCTCTCCATCATAAGTACTGACAGTGCTCTCGAGTTTGATGAAATTCTGAGGTATGGGCTCGAGTTTGATGAACCCCTGCCCTGCAGTCTCCACCTTCTGCTCAAAAAGATCAAGTCCATTTGTCCCCTCGATCTTCTTGAACGCCGGGCTCTTGGAGCCACTGAAATCCACCTTCTGGAACCCGAGATGTTCAGACACCTGTTTCTGTATCTGAGCACTGGAAATCAACAGCTTAGAGCCATTTTTAATCCCCTCTCCCACAGGACTGGAATTCCTTGGCATCAGGGTCAGGGCTGTGAGGACTTCAGGGCAGTTTGGATCCTGCTTTCGTTCAGCTAGAAAGTCTGAGACACTCAGGTCTGAACTTTCAGAGAATCCACTGGACAGTCTCTCCTCGATATTCTCCTTTCCCTCGTCGTTTCGCAGTTTCTGAAGCTTCAGGGGGGGCTCTTCAGGGACTGTCGCGTCGTGATAGGGCTCTGGCTTCTTGAAGACTTCCTCATTGACACTGTAGACCCCAGGGACCAGTCCCAGTGCGTCGCACAGGAGTTCATCCCTCAGTTCAATCAGATTAGACTCTTTCTCCTTATCGATGATTGGAGACAACATGACACCTGCCTGTTCTCGAATTTTCTCCATGAATACTTTCAACTCGTTCAGAAATATCTTGACATTGTTGTCTGATTTCACAGCCATGAGATCGTACAACGATTGAGCATTGAGAACTGGTTTTGCAGCTATTTTCGATATCTCTCCACTGTCGCAGACTGACAGAGCTTCTCTCAGCTTAGCCTGTCGTCTCTCTGATTTAGCCTCGGGGGTGACGTAAGCCCAGGGCCCCCTCTTCTTTCCCTTTCGCTTGAACGAGTCCACGCTCAGGGGTGCAGTCTTCTTCAGCTCATCAGAACATCCATTCGACGTTAATGTCGATGATGGCAGGAGCTCGATACTTCCGTGCTCTGGGAAGAGCTCGAAGTGCTTTGCCAGGCGTGCACGACCCAGGTACATCTTGTTGCAGGTTGCGCAACGAAAGTGGGTGGAGATCTTGCGCTTTGGAAGCTCCAGGCCTGTTAGCAATTCCTTGGTCTCCGCGCCTTCTAACGTGTTTATTGTGTTCGTGTTGTAGTCACTGTAGCCACCGTCTGAGTCGTCTAGGTCTGGCTGCATGAAGTCCACTGGGTGGAGGTGCTTGTAGTCACGCACCATGTGACGAGGTGGACGGGATAGGCGGCCTGATCTCGTACGGGCCACCACTTTTTTTCGATCCTCCTGGAAATATTGATGAGTCGTTTTTTGAAATTTATGGTGGCTTTGTC
>NW_021680569.1:72025-75924 GCF_001412515.2 Diachasma alloeum
GGGGGGGGGGGGGGGGGTCGTTGTGTCATTCATTAACAAGTAGTTATTAAAGAAAAAAACACGATTAGTTAAAGAAGGTGTATAAAAGGGATGGAAATCTTAAGATTAGAAAGAAAGTGATATTAAATTTAATTAAGAGAAAAAAAATTCTAAAATTTAGGATTTTACTGAAAATTCAATGAAATTCAAAATTTATGAACAACAGAAAGTCTAGAATTCTTCAGTTTTCGTAAATTTTCAAACAAAAGATGAATAAGCCGCATCGAATTGCTCGGAAATTTCATGTAATTAAAATTTCAAGATTAAATTCACCTCAATTTCTCTGATTTTTACAGATTTTAATAGAATAATGGGAGTGAAATTTACAGTTTCCATTGATTTTTCCATTAAATATTGAGTTTCCAGTGAAGAAATCCCTTGAAATGTCAGTTGACCTGTTCATCTCAATTTAAACCCATTATCATCTCACACACCTTCGCTCCATCATTCTCCTCATCAGTAACCCCAACTTTCACAGCAGCCACATGTCTCCCAGGTGCCTTCTTTGGTCTCCCCCGTTTCCCTCTCCCTCCCTTCAGCAAATTGCTAGGATTCCTGATCCTCAGATCCAGCTCTTCAGGGAAAACAACCCTAAAAAGCAAAATCCATCGATCAAAATCAATTCAACATCATGAATCTCTCCCTCACCATCAATACAAACCTGTAAACAACTTTTTCCTTCGTCTCTGAAGACTCCTGCTGTCCCCTCTGATGAAGAGCCTGAGCAATCTGTTTCAGCTGGGTCTGAGTGAGCTTCTGATTGCTGTGAAACGTGTGCCCCTGCTGAACAATCTGAATAGGCTTCTCAGGATTCCCAGGCTTCGCCTCTGCAGGAACTGAAGGAACCAAAGGTGGTACAGCTCGTTCAGACACCTCAGCCTTCCTAAACCCCCTCCCATCGTTCATCGCTGGTTTAGCATCATTAATTATCAAACTATCCTGAACTAAACTACTCGAATTAGGATTTTGTACTGCTCTCCTCTCGACACTAGGCCTCTGCGGACTAGTCGATATCTTCTTGATCATCTTCGTCGTCTGAACAACTCCATTCTGCTTATTCCCATTCGTCAGCACCACCTTTGGAGCCTTTAGAACTGACAACTGGGGATGAGCCCCAACAGCTCCATTACTCATTGCCTTCGAGTCCTGGGGCTTCATTCGAGCAGTCGTCGTCCTGATCACCATCTGGGGATTCGAGGGGATTTTGACAGCGGATGCAGACGTCCTCACCACCTGAGTGGACACTGGAACGGATTTAATGAGGGATCCAGTCTTCCCATTCACCCCTTGAGTCGTGACACTCCTCACTTCCAGGGCCTTCGGCACTGACTTATAAAACTGCTGACTCCTCTGAGCACTCTGTCCAGTCTTGACGAGTGAAGACAATCGAACCTGTCCATTGGCTCCACTACCCACAGCCACAGAACCTCCGTTAATCAGCTGATTCATCGTTCCACTTCTGGACATCCCATTCGATTTCTGCACCGAGTTCATCATCATCGAGTTCTGTGAGAGATTCGTCACCCCAGGGGCATTCGCAATGTTAACTTTATTCGTGGGAGAAACCAATCTGAAACTCTTGGCAGTCTTCACAACAGTTTGACCTGGTTTTATAATGAATTGCGACTGGGGCTGGACGACAGGTGCTCGCTGCACAAATGTCTGATCCTCCTGAATGAGCTTTTTGTTCAGCATCTTCAGGTGCTGGAGGTTCTGCAGGACTATGGCCCTCATCGACCTGCTCTGCACGTTCTCCCCGAGCTCTGGCATCTCATCGGGGAAGTTGTCCTCCTGGAGATCCCCAGGGGCGTCATCATCAAGATCCCCAGTGTCCTGCATCCACTCGGTGCCCCCCGGGAGGTCCACATTCTCCATCTGCGACTCTTCCAGGGCCTCCTCGTACTCAATACTTTCGATGTCATTCAGAAGGCTCTCATCCTCCAGTGGGTGAGTCACCTCGTTCCTCGTGTTGTCATTGAACGAGTCAACCTCAAAAGTTAACCCCAAAGCCGCCGCCTGCTCCTGGCTCAAGCGAATCGTCTGGTGTTGGCCCCCATCGTCCTTGAAAAATGCCACAAGCTCGTTGTCACGCTCCTCGTCGTCGACCACGTCCTGGAATGCCTGTTGCAGGAGGTCTGCACCACTGCAGGATACTCCTTCGTTTGTAAACACTGAGAGATTCACCATTTCCGACATTTTCGGGCGGGACTCGCGGGTTATTATTATTAATCCGTCAATTGGGGTTTTCGTGGGATTTTCACACGATTAATTCCATGATTTTTTGGGGTTTATTGGGGGTGGGGCTGTTTTCGCGAGGATTTTGGGGAACTACGGGATTCAGTGGAACACACACCTGCACGTTTTTCGCGCAAACAGAAAACATGAAACATATCCACTTGAACTTGGCCCGTTATGGAGGCGCCATCTTGTTTTGGAGGGTTTTAGTTTGATTTTGGAAGGCTTGGGGCGCTGGGGAGGTGCGAGTATCTCGTAGTTATCTTGTTTTCCCGGGGTTGTAGATACGTGAGATTGTGGGAGAGAATGTAACTCGAGGAATGGTAAGCACTGGGTGTTAGTAGAGAGGGAAATGAGGGAGAGAGAGATTTCTGGATGTAAACACACGGTATTCCAGGACAAATGGGTTGTTTGTCATTTCGAAGTGCCTCAGAACACAGGTATGGATTTATCAAGGCAAGACAGGGAATACAACGGGCTAAAAAATGACGATTTGATTATTTTGTTTGTTGCTCTCAAGTTTTCTTTGTTAATCATGATTATATTTGGATTTATTCTCTAATTCGGAATGACAAATGAGATTTTTCATTTATTAACGTCTGCTCTATGTTGACAACAACCAATGAAAATACTCCTCCAATCACAACAACCCCCGTTTCTCTCATTTTTCTAGGCACAACGATCATTCGGCGGTTTCTCCTCGAGGGAGACGGACGGCCGGAGGGAGATGTTCGGGATCGTGGATTGTCGAGGCATTTGGAGGCTCTCGGTGAACCCCTCCAAGCAGAAATGACGTCATCCTGAGCCGGAGAAATGTGAGTGTTTCTTGAAAATAATTATTTTGGAGGATTTTGGGTTTTTAGAGACTTTTTTTGTCGTTTTTGCTCCTTGTGGCATGTCAGATGGGGGATTTTCTCCAGTCGTTATTCTACATTCAATTATTTTTCCATTATTAAAAAAAAAGAATCATTGCCAATTTTATATCTTCTATATTTTCTTATCAATTCTTTTAATCATCAACTTTTCAATTCTACCATTGTCGTGTATAATTTGTAATGTGATGTGAACGATGTATTTTTTTTTTCAAAATACCAACGGTCGTTTAGGTGTTGTAGCCAATGAAAATCCTCCGCCAGTCACCGCCACCTACAGTCCCCCGTTTCCCTCCATTTTTCGCGCAAACCGTCATTTCGTTGTTGGCCTCCATTGAGGCTAGACGTGTGTTTCGAGAGATTTCCGGGATCGTGAATTATTGCGTACACTTAAAGTCCCATAGTGCTTGTTCCCGTCGGTTTTTTACTCGCGTCACCTCCAAAAAAAGTGATGATCGTGTGAAAATGTTAGTTGTGAAGAATTTTGGATTTTTTCAAGCATTTTCAATCCCTTTCGTCCACCGTGTCATGCCGGCCGGCCGGTCTCCTCAATTCCCGTGTCACAAGTCCTTCTATTCATCACAACCTTTGCTTCATCACCTATTTTCAATTATTAATTTTTTTATTCTGCGATTATCCCACGTAAAGTGTCAGAATCAAATCATTTCTTCGTTTTCGAAATGTCCTTCGGTCGTGACACACGAATGGAAACCCTCCGCCAATCACGGTCACCCACAGTTCCCCCCGTTTCCC
>NW_021680569.1:76191-82726 GCF_001412515.2 Diachasma alloeum
CCACAGTCATTTCGTTATTGTTCGCGACGGTGGCTGGACGTTCGGCGAGACATTTTCGACTTTGTGAACTGTCGGGGCGATCGAAGGCCCAGAGTGGACTCATCAAGAGCGGAATGCCCCGGCCTGGATTCTACGAAAGGTAAGAGTGATCAAAAACTATTTACAGTGAAGTGTTTGAGATTTTCAACTCGAGCCGGTCGATTTTTCGGAACACATTCATGCGTCGTGACCCTCGCGGCAGTGATTCCTCATTTTTTGTTAATTCTTTCAGAAACTCTTGTTGGATTCATTCCACCACTTAGAACATTGAATTATCAAAAATGGGAAAATATTGATAATGAAAAATGGACAGCCTTGTGTTTCTCCTTTGTTCGGAATTTCCAACGGTTGTTTGCGCGAAAAATCGGCGCAGAAGCCCCCCTCCCCCCCAAGCCCAATTCGTCGCCCGTCTTTTGTTGTGAGTTGAACGGTCATTCGTTCCTCACTCGCGACACCACTTGTTCCGCGGAGACGTCTTGGTCTCAATTGACTCGGAAAAATATTAACGTGCTTTATTCCACCGAATTTCGGCAATCGATCGGCTATTATTTCGCGGAATAAATTGTAAAGTCCACGAATATGGTGACGTGAGGTAATTACGACAGGAAATTTACCAGTGATGGGGAAAAAAAATTCCATTTTGATTTTTTTCGATAAAATCTTTTTGCTATATAATTTTTTATAATTTTACAATAATTGTGATAGTGTCCGTAAATTAGTGATGAATATCGGGTTCAGTGAAAATTCGTTCGTGAAAATGTGCGCGGTAAACCCTTTCCCACCAATCCGCTATTCTTCCCGCGTTTTTCTTCGCTGTGCGGTCGCCATCTTGAATTATAGTGGTGTCTTCCCGACGGACATCATGAACTTGAGTGAATAATTCTTTTTCTAATCGATAATTCGAGTGCCGGGGATTTGAGTTGATGAATAATATTTTTTTAATAGTGAAAAAGTGTTGAGATATGAGATATATTGTTAAAATGGGGATAAATCTCTAGCCATGCTCATTTTCCCTTTCGCGTACTGAATAATTGACCGGAGGAATCAACTCTGACATTTAATTCTTATTTAAATAATGATGAAAACTATTGGTGATTTTTCGAGAAAAAAACGTGTATCACCGGTGAATTTTTCGAATGAAAAAATCGAGAATTGTGTCATTGAATATTTATTGAACACTGATGTGTCTGAAAATGTTGGATTGTGAATTGATTTTCAACATTCACTTCTTGCGGATTTTTCATCCACTTCGATGAATCAGCGAAGTTGACGAGTGGAGAGAGACAATTATCTTGTTGTAAAACAGAAAATGTTGGGGAAAACACGAATTCTTGTTGTATCTGACGTGTGGGATTGTGATCACGTACACACGTCACATGTTTAAATCAGGTTCTCCTTCGTGGGAGACCTCAGTTTTAACCGGCAGTTGACGTTCCTTGATTTCATGAAAAATAAATTTTATTTAAATATAATTATTTTATGTGGAAAGGTTTTATTCGGGATTTTCATATTGTTGCTTTACATCATTTACTTCTAAATATCATAATATACATAAAGATTATTTAGAAATCATCTTGAGAATAGGGTGAACCAACCAGTGTTCAAATTGAGAAATGATTTCAGAGAGTTCAAATCGCGGGACTTCAGTGATGTCGATGACTTCAATGAATTCACATGATTTCAACGTGACTTCAGATTGACTTCATCACAGAGTGGCGCCATGACTTTGGGAGTGAGTAGCCCCTCGTTTTGTTCAGTTCAAATAAATCAATGCTCTTTAAATAGTTCTTTCGGTCCGATGGAAAGTTTGTCCCACGCAACAGGGAGTTGTCGGTGAAGAATATCTGCAATATTCCTGTCCGCGAGGGGTTAACTAGCCCCGCCGCAGAACCTCAGAGGGGAAAAAACCTTTATTCCAATTAATTTTGTTCAGTTCAAATAAATCAATGCTCTTTAAATAGTTCTCTCGGTCCGATGGAAAGTTTGTCCCACGCAACAGGGAGTTGTCGGTGAAGAATATCTGCAATATTCCTGTCCGCGAGGGGTTAACTAGCCCCGCCGCAGAACCTCAGAGGGGAAAAAACCTTTATTCCAATTAATTTTGTTCAGTTCAAATAAATCAATGCTCTTTAAATAGTTCTCTCGGTCCGATGGAAAGTTTGTCCCACGCAACAGGGAGTTGTCGGTGAAGAATATCTGCAATATTCCTGTCCGCGAGGGGTTAACTAGCCCCGCCGCAGAACCTCAGAGGGGAAAAAACCTTTATTCCAATTAATTTTGTTCAGTTCAAATAAATCAATGCTCTTTAAATAGTTCTCTCGGTCCGATGGAAAGTTTGTCCCACGCAACAGGGAGTTGTCGGTGAAGAATATCTGCAATATTCCTGTCCGCGAGGGGTTAACTAGCCCCGCCGCAGAACCTCAGAGGGGAAAAAACCTTTATTCCAATTAATTTTGTTCAGTTCAAATAAATCAATGCTCTTTAAATAGTTCTCTCGGTCCGATGGAAAGTTTGTCCCACGCAACAGGGAGTTGTCGGTGAAGAATATCTGCAATATTCCTGTCCGCGAGGGGTTAACTAGCCCCGCCGCAGAACCTCAGAGGGGAAAAAACCTTTATTCCAATTAATTTTGTTCAGTTCAAATAAATCAATGCTCTTTAAATAGTTCTCTCGGTCCGATGGAAAGTTTGTCCCACGCAACAGGGAGTTGTCGGTGAAGAATATCTGCAATATTCCTGTCCGCGAGGGGTTAACTAGCCCCGCCGCAGAACCTCAGAGGGGAAAAAACCTTTATTCCAATTAATTTTGTTCAGTTCAAATAAATCAATGCTCTTTAAATAGTTCTCTCGGTCCGATGGAAAGTTTGTCCCACGCAACAGGGAGTTGTCGGTGAAGAATATCTGCAATATTCCTGTCCGCGAGGGGTTAACTAGCCCCGCCGCAGAACCTCAGAGGGGAAAAAACCTTTATTCCAATTAATTTTGTTCAGTTCAAATAAATCAATGCTCTTTAAATAGTTCTCTCGGTCCGATGGAAAGTTTGTCCCACGCAACAGGGAGTTGTCGGTGAAGAATATCTGCAATATTCCTGTCCGCGAGGGGTTAACTAGCCCCGCCGCAGAACCTCAGAGGGGAAAAAACCTTTATTCCAATTAATTTTGTTCAGTTCAAATAAATCAATGCTCTTTAAATAGTTCTCTCGGTCCGATGGAAAGTTTGTCCCACGCAACAGGGAGTTGTCGGTGAAGAATATCTGCAATATTCCTGTCCGCGAGGGGTTAACTAGCCCCGCCGCAGAACCTCAGAGGGGAAAAAACCTTTATTCCAATTAATTTTGTTCAGTTCAAATAAATCAATGCTCTTTAAATAGTTCTCTCGGTCCGATGGAAAGTTTGTCCCACGCAACAGGGAGTTGTCGGTGAAGAATATCTGCAATATTCCTGTCCGCGAGGGGTTAACTAGCCCCGCCGCAGAACCTCAGAGGGGAAAAAACCTTTATTCCAATTAATTTTGTTCAGTTCAAATAAATCAATGCTCTTTAAATAGTTCTCTCGGTCCGATGGAAAGTTTGTCCCACGCAACAGGGAGTTGTCGGTGAAGAATATCTGCAATATTCCTGTCCGCGAGGGGTTAACTAGCCCCGCCGCAGAACCTCAGAGGGGAAAAAACCTTTATTCCAATTAATTTTGTTCAGTTCAAATAAATCAATGCTCTTTAAATAGTTCTCTCGGTCCGATGGAAAGTTTGTCCCACGCAACAGGGAGTTGTCGGTGAAGAATATCTGCAATATTCCTGTCCGCGAGGGGTTAACTAGCCCCGCCGCAGAACCTCAGAGGGGAAAAAACCTTTATTCCAATTAATTTTGTTCAGTTCAAATAAATCAATGCTCTTTAAATAGTTCTCTCGGTCCGATGGAAAGTTTGTCCCACGCAACAGGGAGTTGTCGGTGAAGAATATCTGCAATATTCCTGTCCGCGAGGGGTTAACTAGCCCCGCCGCAGAACCTCAGAGGGGAAAAAACCTTTATTCCAATTAATTTTGTTCAGTTCAAATAAATCAATGCTCTTTAAATAGTTCTCTCGGTCCGATGGAAAGTTTGTCCCACGCAACAGGGAGTTGTCGGTGAAGAATATCTGCAATATTCCTGTCCGCGAGGGGTTAACTAGCCCCGCCGCAGAACCTCAGAGGGGAAAAAACCTTTATTCCAATTAATTTTGTTCAGTTCAAATAAATCAATGCTCTTTAAATAGTTCTCTCGGTCCGATGGAAAGTTTGTCCCACGCAACAGGGAGTTGTCGGTGAAGAATATCTGCAATATTCCTGTCCGCGAGGGGTTAACTAGCCCCGCCGCAGAACCTCAGAGGGGAAAAAACCTTTATTCCAATTAATTTTGTTCAGTTCAAATAAATCAATGCTCTTTAAATAGTTCTCTCGGTCCGATGGAAAGTTTGTCCCACGCAACAGGGAGTTGTCGGTGAAGAATATCTGCAATATTCCTGTCCGCGAGGGGTTAACTAGCCCCGCCGCAGAACCTCAGAGGGGAAAAAACCTTTATTCCAATTAATTTTGTTCAGTTCAAATAAATCAATGCTCTTTAAATAGTTCTCTCGGTCCGATGGAAAGTTTGTCCCACGCAACAGGGAGTTGTCGGTGAAGAATATCTGCAATATTCCTGTCCGCGAGGGGTTAACTAGCCCCGCCGCAGAACCTCAGAGGGGAAAAAACCTTTATTCCAATTAATTTTGTTCAGTTCAAATAAATCAATGCTCTTTAAATAGTTCTCTCGGTCCGATGGAAAGTTTGTCCCACGCAACAGGGAGTTGTCGGTGAAGAATATCTGCAATATTCCTGTCCGCGAGGGGTTAACTAGCCCCGCCGCAGAACCTCAGAGGGGAAAAAACCTTTATTCCAATTAATTTTGTTCAGTTCAAATAAATCAATGCTCTTTAAATAGTTCTCTCGGTCCGATGGAAAGTTTGTCCCACGCAACAGGGAGTTGTCGGTGAAGAATATCTGCAATATTCCTGTCCGCGAGGGGTTAACTAGCCCCGCCGCAGAACCTCAGAGGGGAAAAAACCTTTATTCCAATTAATTTTGTTCAGTTCAAATAAATCAATGCTCTTTAAATAGTTCTCTCGGTCCGATGGAAAGTTTGTCCCACGCAACAGGGAGTTGTCGGTGAAGAATATCTGCAATATTCCTGTCCGCGAGGGGTTAACTAGCCCCGCCGCAGAACCTCAGAGGGGAAAAAACCTTTATTCCAATTAATTTTGTTCAGTTCAAATAAATCAATGCTCTTTAAATAGTTCTCTCGGTCCGATGGAAAGTTTGTCCCACGCAACAGGGAGTTGTCGGTGAAGAATATCTGCAATATTCCTGTCCGCGAGGGGTTAACTAGCCCCGCCGCAGAACCTCAGAGGGGAAAAAACCTTTATTCCAATTAATTTTGTTCAGTTCAAATAAATCAATGCTCTTTAAATAGTTCTCTCGGTCCGATGGAAAGTTTGTCCCACGCAACAGGGAGTTGTCGGTGAAGAATATCTGCAATATTCCTGTCCGCGAGGGGTTAACTAGCCCCGCCGCAGAACCTCAGAGGGGAAAAAACCTTTATTCCAATTAATTTTGTTCAGTTCAAATAAATCAATGCTCTTGAAATAGTTCTCCCGGTCCGTTGGAAAGTTTGTCCCACGCAACAGGGAGTTNATTTTCATATTGTTGCTTTACATCATTTACTTCTAAATATCATAATATACATAAAGATTATTTAGAAATCATCTTGAGAATAGGGTGAACCAACCAGTGTTCAAATTGAGAAATGATTTCAGAGAGTTCAAATCGCGGGACTTCAGTGATGTCGATGACTTCAATGAATTCACATGATTTCAACGTGACTTCAGATTGACTTCATCACAGAGTGGCGCCATGACTTTGGGAGTGAGTAGCCCCTCGTTTTGTTCAGTTCAAATAAATCAATGCTCTTTAAATAGTTCTCTCGGTCCGATGGAAAGTTTGTCCCACGCAACAGGGAGTTGTCGGTGAAGAATATCTGCAATATTCCTGTCCGCGAGGGGTTAACTAGCCCCGCCGCAGAACCTCAGAGGGGAAAAAACCTTTATTCCAATTAATTTTGTTCAGTTCAAATAAATCAATGCTCTTTAAATAGTTCTCTCGGTCCGATGGAAAGTTTGTCCCACGCAACAGGGGGTTGTCGGTTATTTAAATATAATTATTTTATGTGGAAAGGTTTTATTCGGGATTTTCATATTGTTGCTTTACATCATTTACTTCTAAATATCATAATATACGTAAAGATTATTTAGAAGTCATCTTGAGAATAGGGTGAACCAACCAGTGTTCGAATTGAGAAATGATTTCACAGAGTTCAAATCGCGGGACTTCAGTGATGTTGATGACTTCAATGAATTCACATGATTTCAACGTGACTTCAGATTGACTTCATCACAGAGTGGCGCCATGACTTTGGGAGTGAGTAGCCC